>NW_024355008.1:4410773-4640773 GCF_902729225.1 Pteropus medius
TTCAGGATTTCATGCAGGATATATGTTGCATGTAACTATCATGTCTTCTTTGGGTCTTCTAGACTGTAAGAACTTACTTGTTTATGACTGTCAATTTTGAGGAGTATTAGCCAGATATTTTGTAGAATGCCCCTCAACTGGTATCTGTCTGATTTGTTTTCATGATTACACTGGAGTTATGGGTTATTGAGAGGAAGACTACCAAGGTACAGTGACATTCTCATACCAAGAGTAGTACATTCTATCAACATAATTCAGTAATGTTATTGTTGATCTAATCACCTAGATGAGGTCGCATTTGTCAGATTTCTTCCTTGAATAGTTAGTCCTCTCCCTGCTCCATATTGTACTCTTGGGAAGGATTGCAGCCTACACATAGAACGAGGATTTATGCTCCATTTTTTACAGAGAAAGTATCTACCAAAATTATTGGGAATTTTGCACAGGATATTTGTTTTTTCCTCCTCATTTGTTTAGTTACTCAATTATTTATTTATATTACCATGGACTCACAGATATTTATTTTATACCTTGGGTTATAATCCAATGTTACATTATTTATTTTATTACTCAAATTCTTCTAGTTTGATTAGTTTACTTCCATCTCCCGTGACATACTGTGTGTGTGTATGTGTATGATTTTTTTATTTTCTGGTACTACGAGATGCCCTGGACTCATCTTGGTCCAAGAATCAGTGATTTCCTTCTATTGGAGAATGTTATTATAAACCCAAATCTGAAGTGGAGAGTCATTTTCTTTTCCACTTTTTGCAAAACTATACTTTTAAAAAGTTAAATGGATTTATTGAGGTTAGGGATTATTTATAAGAGTCTGTTTTCTAAGCCTATTCTTTGTGGGCAACCCAAACATAAGGAAGTTATCATTTTCAACAGAATAGCAGATTGCCTAGAGAAACCATCAAAATGGAATGTGAGCAAATCTTGATGAATTCCTTATGTTACCCAGTGTTTTACAATCCACTAAAACGTAGCAAAGGAATAAATCTAGCATAGTACAGAGATAGTCAGATGTACTTACACAACTTTCTTTGTTTCTTTCTTTTATTCTTGTTTTGCATTGAAATGCTGCACAATTTAAAAGAAAGAGAGATAATTTCAGGTGAGAAATCTGAAGAAACACTTAAAATCTTATGTAACTCAATCTATACACATTCAATACTATACTTAATGTTATGCTGGAAGTCTTTTGTCTCTGGTGGTAACTGTCTGTTTCCACTAATTCCACTTTGCAACCATAGCAAGTTCCTGCTTCAGAAAATACTTTTTAATTAAATGTGTTTATATTTATTATTTTGGATAGGGCTTCATAGAATAAGAATTAGATCTGATATTTACTAATACTGTTAATGTGCTATATATAATTTGTACATAAGTGTGCAGAAAAGATGTTCTGCCTCTGTTATGACAGATCCAAATTCAATACCCGATATAATTTAATTATATCCCTGATGGGTATGCCATAAAGTAAGTACAAGAGCAAGTTAAAGTTCAGATGTCAGGGACCAAATATTAATAACAATTATATATACAAGATATGCTGTCAGTTTGTGGCTTCTTTGTATTAGCAGCTTCTTTTAATATATCATGCTCGGTCCTATTTTGGAAGTATAAGAGAATTTTCCTTCCCATTGACAATAAGATATAATAAAAACTATATTTTTCTTATATTTTTCATCACATATTGTTTTTAATTATGAAGTCTATTTCTATTCACCAGAACGGTGCCACCTACGATACACTTTCTATCCATTAAATACAGAATTTGAAAACCTGGAATAATGTGGTCCTCGGGAGCAGTTTTAGTTTTCAATTCACAAAATAGGAACTTACTACCTCAAGACTACTCTAAACAATTTCTCACTCTTTGTTTTCAGAGGTATACAATTGTCAGGCAGTAGGTAAATAATATAACAAATTTTGCCATTATTTGCTATTAGTGGTAGTAAATTGTTTAACAACCTTTCTAATTTTATTTTAAATTTCATATGGCTGAGAGTCCACCGAAGTCTCCTTTGAAAAGAAACCTAGTTTTCAACCACCTGCCATTGCCTCTAAGTGCACATAATGTACTCCTGGGACCCTTCTAGAGGCAAAGCCTTACCGAATATACTCACTTCCCTCAGAAGAGAAACTTGATAAGAGACATGCATATCTTCATCACAGATCATATATTTCAGTTCTTTTATAATGGATGGAATAAGATTAAGAGTGCCATATTATGTATACCTTTTTACAATATAGCCCTCTAATTAGTATCAGATGTGTTTTCAGAAAAGCCACTGGTTGTAGCAGCTCAATGATGCACCTGAATTTGCTCTTTTCTATAAAGATGGATAATAAGGTTAAGTATCCTGTAAAAGAAAAAAAGAGAACTCATGTATGATTTCCTAAATTTCAACATTTCAAACCTCTTTTAAGTAACTTTTGACATTTAAAAATATATACTCTTTTCTACTTTTAAATAAGTTTAAGATTTTTGAAGTCTTGTAGTTTGATATAGAATTCAAAACATCTAATGCACAGCTACTTAGACGTGGATAAATTACTAGGGCCTAGAATAAACATCTCTTCTTGTCAGTATTTTGAAAATCTGGGAACAACTGTGCCCACAAGTTGAAAGTTGTACCTATTATACATTAGGAGGTAAACATCTTTTTCAGGGTTTTGCCTTTTCCTATCTTTTTTGTCCTATTCTTTCAGTATTCTCAGATTTTTTTAAATAAATAAATTAAGCTTATATTTATTAATGTGGAAAGTTTTTCTGATATATTTCTTATATATTTCTATTGGTTTTTCTAGCAAATTTTATTGAGCTTGTTATTTACAACTACTATATCTAAATATATTACATCCAGTAATATTTAAGGCCATTTAATGTCATATTTCTAGCACTCATACTCTTATCTTCTCCCAAAGAAAGAATAAAAAAGGAGAGATTATCTATAGGTTTATAACTCCTAAAATAGGGTTATATAGTCAAAGCATTGCTGTTAATTTATCTAGGCAAGAGAGAACAGTACAAAGCTGGCTCTATACAAATAAACTTTACCACCTTAGAGTGCATTAATTCAGCCAGGACACAAATTCAGAGAATGATTATGATCCACATTTGGTGCCTGCTTAATAACTCCCCTTCCGTTCTCCTCTTTCCCCAATTTAAAGGATAGTGGCTCAGGAGGAATTAAAACAATATTGTAAGAACGAACTCTCCTCTTTCTATCAGCAAATTGCCACCCACCTGGAATAGTATTTAATTCAGGCAACTAATCAACAGAAACTGTTTTCATGTTAATAAAATTTTAGAGGTTTTTTTTTTTTTTTACAGTTCTATTCAGAGATGCTTAGGTCCATGCAATTTCTATCTACTCATCTGTAATGTGACCAAACTAAACCAATCAGAAGGCAATTTGAGACTAGTACCAAATTATCTGGGATTTCCTTGATAAACCCTTTAAAATCATTTATAGTCTAAATCATGGTGTTATTTCACTGGCACTTTTTGTTTTAGAATGCCTCTTTAATGAAGTATAGCCTAATGAACATTAAAATAAAACAAACTAAATTAAACCAAACTAAACTAAACATGCTGGATAGCTATTTTACCAAGAGTTTAATTCCTTCTTTGAAGCACTAATACTACTTTTCAGGGTTAGAAAAAATGAGGACTTTCAGAATTCATTTGGATTCGTTATTCTCAGCCACTCAAAACACATACGACGAATAGATAGGGTTATTTGACAGAATTGAAGTTAAAGTGCTTGATTTAAAAGTAGTGTCTGTATCCATGTGGGATACAAGTTAGAATCTCAACAATCTCCCTCCTTTTGGTGATTTTTTTTTTTTAATCATTCTTCACTTACTTTACCTCATTTCAGTCTTTGTCTGAATCTGCTATAGCATGTATTTAAAAACTTCCACAAAGCAATGAAATACTATATCTGACAATCTCAGACTATAAATAGACACAACTAAGAATTAAGAAGAGATGAAGATGAAAAACATATTTTAACTGCTCTTACAAAAATTAGCTTGTAAATTAGCTCATGTCTTTTGTTAGAAACTGTACTATTGTCATCCAAGTTTATATAGGAAGTCAAAAAATTGAGAGCAAACCTGAGAAAACATACTCTGATAAAAGATAGTGGTAGATTTAATAGAAGCATGCAGACATTCTCCTAGAATTTTACTGCTTACTTATATTTCAAATTCTTGTTCTTTTGAAAGTTCAACTAAATGTATTTTTTTTTTTCTTTCTGGCAACATGATGTAGTAACAACAGTATAGATTTTGGAGACTGACAGGATTTATTACTGAGTCTATCAATTACATTTTTTTTAAACTATAGAATGGTTACTATGCCCTGAATCTTATTGTTTCTCAATAAAACTGAAAAATTAACTTTCTTCACAAAAATGTTATGGTAATTAAATAATATGATATTAGTGAGGTATATAGTCCACAATAAATGTTAAAAAGATGTTGATTCCATGTTCTCTCTCTTAAATGTGTACATTAGTGAATTAAAGCTTGAATATTATTTTCCTCTCTGAAGAATATTTGGTCTAAGATACTTTGACCTCAAATTTTGTCATTTCTGCAGCATTTCTCATATGAATCATATAGTAAACAGAAGATTCATAACATAGCTCTATAAGATAGAATCATCCAAATTTTTTCAATTGGTACGATTCTTTAAAAACTGGTTTTTTTGTTTTTTTGTTTTTTTTCTCCAGCTGTTGATCCAAACTATTAAAGAAATTATCAATCTGTATTTGGCAAAATTTTTATTTCCATGTCTCAGATTGTGATAGACTGTTACTTCGGGTTCCCCAATAAACCACCCTCTAGTATTCATACTCCCACATTGATTCTGGGCTTGGCAAGTAATTAATTTTGCCCAATGAAACATTACTAAATATGATATATGTGACTTGATAAGCACTTGCACATTGGGGCTGGTTCTCTTGGCATGCTCCGTCTTAGAATCTAAGCTAAAGTAAGGCTGAAGCAGCTATTTGTAGAGGTCCATATGGAAGACAGCGAAGGCCTAAAATCCTAGCTGAACTCCTAGATGATAACACCAACATGGCTAGCTGAGAGTAAGAGGACGCCTTGGACCCTACAGTCATTTTTATAGCCAGTCAACACCACATGAAGCAGAAGAATCACTAAGTCAACCCATAGAGCATGCAAAATAATATTTTTTTAAATTGTGTAATCTACAGAAATAGAATACCAAATGGCACACAATGGACTCTAAGACACTGGATATATTTAAGGATGATTATCAAGTCTATGATTTGGAAGAAATGAAGAGGAAACAAAAAGCGAAAGTATAAGTATTTGTGGTAAAAAAAGAAAAGAGATAATAAGAACAAAAAATAATAACAAAATTAGTATGTACTAGGAAAAAAAAAAGGTACATGTCAAGAGAGATAACCTTTTTCTTGTCCCCCTATTGATGGGAGAAATAAAGGATAACACTATAAATGAGAATATGTACTTTAAAAGAATAAAAGTCTGTAGATTATCTTTTTAACTTGAACAATGATTTATTTAGTAGATCTTAGGAAAATAAGGATGAATAAAATAAGGACTCTGCTGTTAAGGAGTTCAGAGAATAAAAAATGTTCAGGATTCCAGTGCCATATTATTTATTCTTAATTATAAAACAAAACAACAAAAAACAAACATCCCTTTTTTTTCTAATCACATCAACCAAATTAAAGCCTCAAAATTTTCAATAGCAATCTTATTATTAGCCAAATGATATTATTCATCTTACAGTTATTCATTTTTTACTATCCAAAATATAACCAAGCACATATAATTATGTGTGGCTTATTTTAAATCAGTGACATTTCCTGCTTTATTTATCTATGAAGAGTTTACATTCATTTCCTTGAAATCCATAAACCGGAGACACAAATTCCAATTTATTTAAAAAAAAATCATTTGTAGCTTATAAGCTCCATTCATATTTAAGCATCGTGGTTTTACATAGTCAATGTTCAACTCATCATGAGATATGAGTGGAGTTTCTTGTAATTCTGAGCTTTTTGTATGTGTAAAAATCAATAAGACTTTATTCCAACACATTGTATAATCTCTCTTGTATGTCTTAGGCCAATATGTAATCACAAATCACATAATTAGGGGAATTTAGTTAACCCGAATACAAAAAAAAACGAAAGAAAAAGAAACAAATAAAATTAAAAATAATTGCACTGAGTATTGTACTATTAACTGCAAATAAAAATTTCAAAATTCTTTCTGAGATAGGCTTTGGAGTTTCATATATATCATGTATTAAATAATATTAATTACCTTAATTTGAAAGATTATTTTAATGGAGAATTTGAGTCAAATGTAATAGAAACAAATTAATTTCCTTCACACAACAAACAATAAATTTGAGCATAAAACAAAAAATTTGAGATTACATTCGACTTGTATTATATTTATTATACATACATGTATATTCATATATTCATATACATATTCTATTTCTTGATAGCTTATGCATGTACTTTGTTAGAAAGATTTATTTCTGTGCACTTGGAATAATGCTTTGTTTTATGTGGGATCTTCTCAAACAAGTGGCAATAAAATCTTTACAGCACCCCATACTGAGTATTTTATTTATCGCTCTTGGCTTCTTTCTATTTTACTTCTAAGCTACATATATCAACATAGAAACAATAAGTCATTGACAAGAATCCTGAAGAACAGGTTAAATCAGAGGATTTAACTTATAAAGGATCAAGAAAATTAAGAGACATAACGTTATCCTCCAGTAGATGATTACCTGTAACTCAATACCTTACACAGAAAAATTTCCTTACATCTAGGATTTTGAAATCAGATTTTAATATCTATATATAGTCCTCTTAATAGAGTGACAACAATGGCTCTGATTGAAAGCTTGGCAATGATAGTGGCACATGCATTTTGGATTTTGGCCACTAGTGAATTTGGACAAGATATAATCTATCCTCATCTCCTTTCTGTATCCATATTTTATCAATTATAATATTTTAGCTTTGTAATGAACCCTCAGAGGAAATTAAATAATGAGTTATATTTCTTTTCATGAGTCACTTGAACTCACAGTCTTGCTTTACAATCTATTTCTCTTCATCACCAACCACAATTACCCACTTCTCTGAGTTGCTCAGTTTACGTTAATTCTTAGAAAAAACTTTATCCAAATCTCAATATCCTTCTGTGTCCACTGCCACCACTCTAGATTAGAATCTATCATTTCTTTGCTGGATATTTAATACAACACCTATATTTTATCTTAAAATATTTAAGCACATGAATGGACTTAGAGGGTATTATTCTAATTGAAATAAATCAGGCAGAGAAAGACAAATATCATATGATCTCACCTATACATGGAATCTAAAGAACAAAATAAACAAATAAATGAAACAGAAACAGACTCATAGATACAGAGAACCAACTGATGGTTGCTAGGTGTAGGGAGGATGGGGGGCTGGGTAAAAAAAAGTTAAAGAATTAAGAAGTACAAATTGGTAGTCATAAAATAATCATGGGGATACAAAGTACAGCTTAAGGAATGTAGTCAACAATATTGGAAAAACTATGTATGGTGCCAGGTGGGTAATAGACTAATTGGAAGATCACTGCATAAATTATATAAATGCCTAAGCACTATGCTGTATACCTGAACCTAATATAAAATGATGTTAAATGTCAACTGTAATCAAAAAAATATATATATTTAAGGAGAAAAAAAATCCTTTTTATGAACAAGATATGTGAATTTAATGAAGCCTATATCTGGTAGCCTTGAAAATGTTGCTTGAGTCTTGATTCCCAAGTGTAACCATTATATACATATATTTATTTTCTCTCTCAATATACATGTATATATTTAGAGAGAACTTCATATTGTCTTGTGAATAAAAGAATCCTATTTCTGGGATTCTGTCTCATTTGACCTATGAAACTTTCATATCAGTGGTGGAAAGAACCAAAAAGGAAAAAGTGCTGGGACTTGAGTTTTAAATTTTTTGTTTGTTTGTTAGTAAAGTTTGTTTAATAAAAAATTGACAGAATTTCACTGTAACCTCCTAACAAGTTTACATGAGAGACACTAATCTTACTTAACCACAAAATTTCCTCATTACCAAAAGAACCTAAATGCTTTGTATGACCAAATTGATTTAGGTGAGTTCTTAACTCCATCTCTAATATTATCATTTTTCTTATAACCACTATGCTTCCTTTCAATAATAGCCTTCATGAAATCTTTTTGAAATTTTCATATTCTCTTGTTTCAATTATCTCAAAGAATCCTCAATGGTCTTAGAACATGATTTTAAATCCTTTCCTCTTGATCAGATCTTCACCTTTTCTTCACCCTAAACTCAAGCCATTCTCTCCCTCAATCACTACTTTTTGTACATTTCCACCTTCCTCTTAAGGGATCTTTCTACTCCGAGAATATTATTAACTTTTCTCAACCATATTTGTCTCTTTTCATTATTATTTAATCACAACCTATCTTCAATCAGCTTTTTTTGTTTTTGTTTTTGTTTTTTTAATCTGGTATCTTCTTTAGCCCTGAACTTAAATGTCTTGTAAGGGAAAACATAACTGACCTTCCAGATTAGCCTGCATTCCTACATTAACACACACTGAATTTTTCATATAGAGAGATCATTTTGTCTTGTTAATTATTCTATTACCAGTGTCTAGTACTCCTTAGTACAGAACACATATAAAATGAAATATATTGAAGAAAAAGTGCAAAAGAAGAAAACAGAAAACAAAGAAAATATCACTAGGAACAATTTATATGTATCGTATGCTCTAGAGAAGAACTCATCATCAACTACTGACCTCAGCACTCCCTTTAGTCTTTTTATGATAAACACTAGTAAGGAAACTAGTTTACTGGTAAACTTATCACTGTCAATTGGAACTACTTCAGGGCCCAGGAATCCTCCTAGCACCACATCTGCCTTATTTCTTTCACCTAAGCCTTTGCCCAAGAGTTCTCAGAGAAAAAAATCTGTAAAACATAATACTGGCATTAAATGAGTATGATTTTATACTCTTATTGTTAAAGGTCAGCTGGAAAGAAGGGATGGCAGATAGGGAGAGAAAACACATCTATAGCGAGTGGTGGGGAATATAAAGATGTATAGAATATGTAGAATATGAGTATATACAATGATGTACATAGGTTGAGGTGACAACAAGAACAAAGCTGGATTCCTTCAGTTTGGCTTAAGAATGGCCTTACAATGTTGCAAAACACCTTTCAGCATGGCTGTTGAACCTACCAACCACAATCTTCTTTCAAGTCTTTACTGTACACAGCTTACACACTATTACAATGGGAGCCATGTTTCCTGTAAAACAGTCAAGATACTCAGTTCCATGTACATTCCATCTGACAGAACTAGCTGAGGAACAAAAAATACAGTCACATTAATTAAGATATCCAGTGTTGTTTAGCTCAAGGTGAATCTAGTCATATCAAAGTCCATTGTAGCCATTGGAAATAACTCAAGATTTTGAGATACATCATAAATATATATGATAAATCTATATATGAAATTACTACAGCCACATGACTAATACTTTCCCAGTGAGGGAAATATGCATTAAAAAATTGCCAATGGTTTGTTACTTCAATGACCAGAACCAAAACTCATAGTTTTTTGTTGTTGTTGTTTTTGGTCAAAAAATCTTATTCATTGATTTAGATGTGTAGGTGAATTGCTTTGTATCACTTAATGGAAAAACATTGTGGCATATCACATTAATGAGCCGTTGGCATTTACAGATGTAGTATTTTCCATATAAAATGTTTCCAAACACACCTGAAAGTACATAATGCGTAGTAATTTCTTATTACATTGAGGTATAAGATTAGAATAGCCATATGCATCTCATCTAAAAGAAACTTAATTGTTCTCATTTAATATATAATATCCCTTCAGCCTCAAAGTAGCCCTATGAGTTGAATATTGCCATTCCAGTTTTACAGAAGAGAAAACTGAAGAAAATAAATTCTGCAGTTTTATGTGCAAACTTAATCATTTGAGAATAACTTGTGATACGTTCCTCAGCCATATTATTGATGTACTTCCTTGCGATTTTATATGTTGTTGGATTTTTTTTTAATTTTATTTTATTAGTTTCAAGTAACCTGTACATTGGTTAGACACTTATACAATTTATAAAATGATCCCCTTAATTGCTCTTTCTCTCCTCGAGCTCTCCACCTAGCCATTACATTAATGCTTACTGCATTCTCTATGCTGTGCTCCCCATCCCTGTGACCATCTCTCAACTACCAATTTGTACTTCTTTGACCTTTTACCCCATTCTCCCAGCTCCCCAACCACTCTCCCCTCTGGCCATCACCAGATTGTCCTCTGTATTCATGAGTCTGTTTATGATTAGTTTGTTCTTTTTGTTCTTTAGAACCCACATATAAGTGAAATCATATGGTATTTATCTTTCTCCATCTGACTTATTTCATTCAGCATAATAACCTCATGCATCCCTATGTTCATGGAAGCACAATTTACAATAGCCAAGTTATAGAAGCAACCTAAATGTCCATCAACAGACGATTGGATAGAGAATTTATGGTTCATATATACAATGGAATATTACTCAGCCATTATAAAAATGAAATCCTACCATTTGCAATGACATGGAAAAACTCATATAGTTTTGAAAGGTAAATTTTGACAGTGGAACTATTATTATTCTATGCTATTGAAACAAAAATGCCTCAAATATCAATAGTTTGTAGCAACCAACCTGCATTTCTTGCCTACACTGCAACATTACATGTGAACAACTGTGGATGATGGCTATGACTCTTCACCTGTCTTATTCTGGGATCTAGGCTGAAGAAACTGTCCTTGTCTTAGACATAACATTTTCATTGAAGAGGGAGAGAGCAAGAGAGCTAGCGGAAACTTTCAATGACTTAAAACTTTAGCTCAAAATTACCATATATGTTTCTTCTTCTCAATTGCAGTGGAAAAGTAAGTAATATGACAAAGATGATGATATAATTATAATCCTCACACAGAAAGACAAGTAAGGCCTGTGGCAATGGGTGGGAATATATTAACCACTTACAGAAATGTTAAGTTTTGAACATAATAAAATCTACCACAGGAACATAGCCACGAACAACATTTCTGACAAATCAGGCTTACATTGCTTGAGGTTTTAAGTTGTGGCACATAATGAAGTTAATACAGTAAGCTGTAAGAATGAGAGAGATAAATGCCTTTAAAGTTAGGCATATAGTTAGTCTTTCTACATGGAAAGAAAACATAATTGATTTCTTAAATTTCTAAGAATTTGCAGATGAGTCTCAGTGAAACTTTACCGTATAATTTTCAAAGCATATTTAAAGAACATTTAAAAACAAAAAGGCTGGATCCAGCATGGTTCATAAAGAACAAGTCATGCCAAACTTTGTTGATACAGTATACCAGAATATACAATGATGTCTGACAGATTTTCTCAGGATATTTTTGGACTAGAATCCAATGAGATAAACTGTTATTCTTCTCCCTCTACCATATTTTCCATCTTGACCACAAATATTTTATGAGAAAATCTGTCAGATTCCTTTTGAAAGTTAGAAACACAATGTCAAAACAAAAACAATAACAAAAAAACTTGGCACAGGAAAATAAGGCAGGAGCAAAGGCAGATTCAAAAGAGAGGTGTAAGGATGACTTTGATACTGCGTATCAGAGTACCGGTTTACAGTTTCTAAAAGCCTTCTTTTTTTTTAATTAATTATTATTATTTTTTTTATGGTGATATTGGTTAACAAATTCCAATAAGTTTCAGATGTACACTTTAACAGTAAGGCATATATATGTTCACCTCCCATAGTTAGATTTCTCTCTGTCACCACATATTTGACCCCTTTGCCTCATCTACCCCACCCCCACCCCCTACCCTCTGGTCACTACTAGTCTATTGTCTATGTCCATGAGTCTCTGTTTGTTTGTCCTGTTCATTTGTTACTTTTAGGTTTATATCCCACATATAAGTGATATCATGTAATTTTCAGCTTTTTCAGTCTGGCTTATTTTGCTTAGCATGATTATCTTGAGGTCTATCCATGTTCCTGCAAATAGCAGAATGTCTTTTATCATGGCTGAATAATATTTCATTATATATATATATATATATATATATATATATATATATATATATATATATGCCACACATTCTTTATCCATTTATCCACTGATGGACAATTAGATTGTTTTGATATATTGGACATTGTGAATGATACTGCAATAAACATAAAATCACAGATATTTTTTGAGATCTTGTTTTCATTTCTTTTGGATATATACTAAGAATTAGAATTGCTAGATCATCTAGTAGTTCTGTTTTTAAATTATGAGGAACATTACATACTGTTTTCCATAGTGGCTGTACCAATTTACATAGCCATCAACAGTGCACAAGAGTTCCCTTTTCTCCATATTCGTGCCAACATTTCTTTCTTTTTTCTTTTTTAATTTTATTAGATTTATTGGCATGACATTGGTTAATAAAATTATACAGGTTTCAAGTGCACAATTCAATAATACATCATTTCTATATTGCATTGTGTGCTCACATCCCAAACTTTAATCTCCTTCTGTCACCATGTATTTGATGCCCTTTATTCTTACCTACTTCCCACCACCCCCCTTTCCCTCTGTTAACCACTAAACTATTGTCTATGTTTATGACTTTTCATTTGTCTTCCTTGTTCATTTGTTGTTTTCAGTTTTATATCCCACATGTGAGTGAAATTATATGATTCTTGATGTTTTCTGTCTTATTTCACTTAACATGATGTTCTCAAGATCTATTCATGTTGTCACAAATGACAATATTTCATATTTTCTTATGGCTGAGTAGCATTTCATTATTTATATGAATTACATCTTCTTTATCTAATCATTTATTGAAGGATACTTCGATTGTTTCCATGTCTTGGCCACTGTGAATAATATTGAAATGAATATAGGGGTACATGTATCTTCATGAATAAATGTTTTCAAATGTTTGGGGTAGTTGTGTAGAAGAGGGATTGCTGGGTCATATGGTAACTCTATTCTTAAATTTCTGATGGCGTTCCATACTGTTTTCCATAGTGGTTGTACCAATTTACATTCCAACCAGCAGTGCATGAAGGCCTTTTTTTCTCCACAACCTCTCCAACACTTGTTATTACCTGCCTTATTGATAATAGCCATTCTAGGAGGTACGAAGTGATATTTCACTGTGGTTTTGATTTGCATTTCCCTAATTGCCAGTGAAGTTGAGCATCTTTTTATATATCTGTTGCCTATTGATACATCTTCTTGAGAGAAACATCTGTCCAGGTTCTCTGCCCATTTTTTAATTGGATTTTTTTTTTTTTTGGTGTTGAGTTTATGAGTTTATGTAAGATGATGGATATGTTAATTAATTTGATATTGGTAATCATTTTATACAGTATAAAAATATCAAAACATCACTGTAAATACATGCAATTTTTATTTGTGAAGTATACCTTAATAAAGCTAGAAAAAAAAATAAGTGGAGGTAAAGTTCTGCTTTAACTAAGTCTGTAGAAGCTCATAGAAGAATGTCACTTGTATCTTAACAAACATTAGCTAGAAATGTTTTCAAAATCAGAAGTTCACTGAAGAGTAAGGTAACAAGGTAAAGTGAATTGAAAACCCACTTCAGAGTAATGAGACATACAAACTCTTTCACCTTTGACAGAATACGACGAGAAGATGAGACCACCTTAAAAGAAGGTAAGAAGAAAACTGCTGAATGTATAACAAGTTCTCAAGGCTGAGTGTTTTGTCTGGATACAAGAGCACTCAATAGTTCTTTTTTATTACCTTATGTGTAATGCTCATTGAAAGATAGAGAGAAAGGCAGGGAAAAATGAGATTCATTCTATGGCAAAAAGAAACCAAATGCTGCCCTCTTGAGGATTAATTTGATGTGTTAACTTAACTAGGTCATGAGGTGCCCAGATATTTTGTTAAATATAGTATGTCTGTGAGAGTGTTTCTGCATGAGATTAACAATTGAATTGCTGTAGTGAGTAAAATAAATTGCTCTCCTCAATGTGAGAAAGCCTCATCCAATCTGTTGGCCTGAACAGAACAAAAAAGCTGAGTAAGGGAGAATTCACTCCCCTCTATCTTCAAACTGGGATATTGCTCACCTTCTGCCTTTGAACTTGGCCTTAAAGTGGAACTTATACCATCAGGTACCTTGGTTTCAGGCTTTTGGACTTGTACTGGAACAAAGCCATTGATTCTCTCGAGTCTAGGTTAATGACTGCAGATCTTGGCATATCTCAGTCTTTATAATCTCACACGAGCCATTTTTCTTAGAATAAATATAGTTCTCTTTTCCTGGACCTTTCTCTTATAGAAAGTAAAAGCTGTAAGCCCTGGGGAAGGAGTAGAACTTACTGCTTCTGAGGATGGGAGACAGAAGCAAAGAGCATATGCTATTGTGGGAGGGCCAGAAAACCACAAGGGCTCCTGCCTAAGGTTTCTAAAACACACAAGGCAGGTTTTCTATACTTTGGGCCCAAGGTAGGGAGAAGGGAGTTGGTGGGAAGGTAGTTGGAAAAGCCGATGAAACTCTACTCTGGAATCTTAGATGCTTAGGGCCTGCCTACGATCTGGGGCTGAAGGAGAACAGAGAAAGCTCTCTCCATCTTGGTTTACCTCATACCTTAAACAACAGAAACTAAACACAAAGGTTAAAACTACAGAACTTTTAGAATATGTAATACAAGAAAATCTTAAAAATGTTGAGTTAGGCAATAAATTCTTAGGTAATCAGAAAAAGCATGAACCATGGAAGAACAAATTGAGAACATGATTTCTTAAAATTTGAAAATTTCTGCTCTTCAAAGATACTGTTAAGAAAGCAAAAAGACAAGCCACAAACTGGAAGGAAATAATTTTAAACACATACACAAAAAATGACTATAAACCAAAATATATAAAGAATTCTTACAATAATAATAATAAAAATAACAAAACATAAACAACTCAATAGTAAAAGGGTAAAGGATTTGAATGAATACTCCTCAAAGAAGATACATGAATAACAAATAAGTACACGAAAAGATGCTTAAAATCTTTCACCATTAAGAAAACACAAACTAAATCAATGGATATTGCTACATGCTTACTAGAATGATTAAAATAAATAAAGACTGACAATGCAAATGCTGAGGAGGAATTAAGCAAGTGGAACTTTCAGACAATGCCGATGTGAATGCGAAGTGGTACAACTGCTTTGGAAAACTTCAAAGTTTCTTGAAAAATTAAGCATATACCTCCCATATAACCCAGTCCTACATGATTACTTACCCAATAGAAATAAAAACATATCTTTATACAAAGACCTATATTTATATAAGCTTTATTCATAAGCTATAACTGTCCATACTGGAAATAACCCAAATAACGATTTTCTATTAAACAAATAAAAAGTTGCATTACATATATTTAATGAAATACTATATATATCAATAAAATGAACATGTAACACTAAAGATAAATTTTATAAGTTAAAAAAAAGATAAAGAGAAAGGGCCACCTACTATATGATTCAATTTATATAACATTATGGAAAAGGAAAAAAATCAAGGGAAATAGATCAGTGGTTGTCAGTGGCTAAGGGTTGGGGTAAGGTATGGACAGCAAAGGGGTACCAGGGACCATTTTGGAGGGATAAAAATGTTGTACATTTTGATCTGTGGTAGTTACATAACTTAATAACTGGAAATTTATTGATTGTATACTTAAAAAGAGTGCACTTTATTATATTTAAATTAAAACTCAATAAACTTGAATTTTTAAAAACTGTTGAGGAGTAAACAAATAAAGAAGAAACAAATTCATACATACAGAGAAGAAACTGATGGCTGCCAGATGGAAGAGAGGTTGGCAGGGGGAGGAGGAGGCTGGGTAAAAAAGATGAAGAAATTAAGTACGAATTTGTAGTTAATTAAATAGTGATGGGGATGTAAAATACAACATGGAGAATATGGTCAATAATATTGCAATAACTATGTATGGTGCCAGGTGGGCACTAGACTTACCAGAATGATCACTTTGTAAGTTATATAAATGTCTAACCACTATGCTGTACACCTGAAACTAATATAAACTAATATTGAATGGCAAAAAAAAAAAAAAAAAGAAAAAGAAAAAAACTGTTGAGATTGATATAAGCTTGTTTGGTGTGACAGTATAGGTTAAAAAACACTGGCATATTCTATTACTTTAAATCAATATTCTATTAAAAGTTCTGATCATGACACTTCAGAAATATGTTGAATTAAAGACTAATAAAATACTACATATAAAAGTTATGAGATGTAGATGTGATAGTGAATAGAAAAAAGGCATAGCTTTAAAATACATATACTAAAGAAATAAGTAGCTTATCATCTACTTCAAGACATTAGAAAAACTAATAGCAAAATATCCCAAAGGTAAAATAGTAATCACAATAGCAATGATTTAGAAAACACACATGATATATAAAATTTGGTTCTTCAAATGGACTAATCAAACTGGAAAACTTTGATGAGATTAATCAGAAAAGAAAAAGGTGGAAAAGGAGAGAGAGGCTGGGGCTGGGGGAGGGTGGTAGGGGGAGAAGGGGAAGGGGGAAAGAGAGAGAGAGAGAGAGAGAGAGGAATGATACAATCAATAATAAATTAAATCTGGCAATACTGTGGACACTACATACATCAAAAATATAATAAGTAGATATAAATAATTTTATGACCATACAATTTAAAATTTTTATTAAGCTATTATCCACAATAAAATTAAAAAAACTTTACATTTTTCTAATTTTATACGTCAACACCACCACTCTCAATAAACAGAACAGGTCTATCAACACAAAAGATTTCCCCATGCCCTTTACATCAATCCCCTTCCCTCACATCCTGCCCTAAGTAACCAATGATCTGCTTTCTGTCGTAGCTCCATGCCTCTGGAATTTCTTATAAATGATTTGTTATAAATCATACGGAAATACTCATTGGTATTTTATTTCAGTTAACACATTGTTTTTGAAATTTGTCTATGATTGTGCAAATCAATATTTAATTTCTATTTATTGCTGAGTAATATTCCATAGTATGGAGATACTACAATTTATTAATCACCAATTCATTGTTCCAGTTTAAGGTCATTATGAAAAATGTTGCTGACCATCTTTGTGTATGTGTATCTTTGCTGTATTGTTTTCTGCAATATCTGTCCTCCATAGCAAAATTTTGCTAGAACATATTGGGGCTCATTATATATTTTTAAAATGAATAATTATGTTCTTCAAGTAGCACAGCACACAGAAAAAGAGAAAATATTGCTCTAAAAAGCAAAGAGAGCTTGCTGACTCCACTGACGACACTGTGCATTCCCTTAGGTGAGTCACTTAAAACCTCAATTTAACCTCCACTTGTCAAATGAGAAAAATAATGAATCCCTGCCTTGGAGGAATGATGTGAGGATTTATAACATAATGCTGCATGTAAAAATTGCTCTGCAGTTTTAGGGAAAAGAGTGTAATTTAAATACTACACATTATTTTCATATTTTATATCAGCTTGCATCTGTTTCTGCTGTGTTCTCATTAAATTAGTTTTAATAAAAATTAAAAAAAAAATGTTCTAGTGTCATTCTAATACCATAGAATAATTCTAATGATTCCAGGAAGAGTATATCCTGAAACTAAGTCAATAATAACATAGTAATGTCATGTTTTACAATTAAATACCACTACAAATCTCTGAAGAATATTTCAAGAATTCATAAACCTCAGCTACTTACTGTGACCTGGAGATCTTGCTGTATATGGAACGAAATAACTCCTGCAGACCACACTGCTTGTATATTAGTGTGTGTACAAAATGATCCAGGAGAAGCACATTGGTTAGATATATGATATAACTGCATTTAATCGAATTCATATGCTTCTTTGCAATAAAGTGGAAATGTCAAAAAAGGAGTTATATACTAATTTACTTTTCTCTTAGCTACAATGATAAATTGAAATTTCCTTTTAGCATCAAATAATTCTCCTCTTGCAGCCTAAAAGACTGCAAATTGGAGCGGAAATGGAAATTTAAAAAAAAATCAGCGTTAAAAGTGATTTGGATCACAGCAAGTAGTACAGTTGGAGAACATGAGCGTTTGAGCATCTTAAAATTGTAATGGCTGAAATTTAACGGAACGTAGACACAACTTTGCATAAGTAAGGGTGAGGATAGAAATAGAAAAACGGTAGTGTTAAACTACAGAGTAGATCCACAAAAAATACTAAAATCATGGAAATGTCAACAGATTGCACATTTAAGTACGAAGCAAAATGAACAGAGACTGTAATCATTGAAATGTAATTAATCAAATTGTTTAAACTTAAATTTAATCAGTATGTCTTCATTTATACTAGAATTCAACATATACATTTTTTAAATCATTAATTCTCAAAACTAGCTACACATTAGAATCACCATGAAAGTAAAGAACAAAAGATCCAGACAACATCTGAGATATTATGATAATTTGGTTTCTAGTGACACATAGGTATCTGTATTTTTTAACAACTTCTCCCCATCCTCCTCAGGTGATTCTAATATAAAGCCAGAGGCAAGAATCACTTCCTTATAGAGAATGAATTATATACAACAGTTCTTAAATTATTTTCTGTCTGAATATTAGATGGGTTTGGTAGCTTCATTTCTTTGGCTGATTTATAATTGACTAAAACTGTAACACTTCTCTGTTTCAACTGATATACACTGTTTAGAGTTGTCTATTTGTCTATTTCTTATGAAGTTGGTTGGACAATAAAAACATATAACACTTACACTGCATACAGAAATCACTATGATCAGTGAGGAGGGGAAGTCTCCTAGACTTGAATTGCTGCCTTCAATCTAGAACAACACAATGGCTGGACCTAATGTCTCTTTTAAAGGTGAAAATTTTGAGTATAAATGAAGAGAAGTAAAAATTGTAGCCATGTGTAAAAGAATGAAATCCAGTATTACATGAACGTCTTGAAAAAGGCTCAAAGAAAGAGATTATACTGTTTCTTAGCTCCATTATACTAGATGCTTGAAAAAGTGAAGCCATATATTGCCGACCCCATTCCTACTTTTGGAACTTGACAAGATCTAATAGAAGTCTGCAAACATGAGTTGCCTTGCCCTGGGAGACATTTCCGCATGATAGGATGATGGACTGAATGAGATTCTGAAAGATCTTTTGACCTTTACTATTGTTTTGCTACTAGGGATTCCTGTTGAAAGACCAGATGTTAGAATGTGATTCTGTACATTTTCATAGGAAATATATATCTGTTTTCCATCCCTGTTCTTGGCAAAGAGTTCCTAAAACTCTTGTAAGTTCCTAAGTGATAACAGCACTAGGAGCATCTTTTGTTCTAACGAGGCGACTCTGGGTGGGCTCTTGGATGGCTCCCGGATGGGGGCTGGTCACCAGAAAGACTGAGCCATGATTAGAAACTTGGAATTTCCAGCTCTGTGCCCAATTCTCCAGAGTGAAGAAGATGGAGAGGGGCTAATAATTGATTATACCTACATGAGGACATCAACATAAAATCCGAAAATCACAACTGTATGGAGTCTGGAGAGCTCCCAGGTTGGTGAACACATCCATGTACCGGAAATGCGATGCATTCCAACTCCACAGGGACAGATGTTCCTGTGCTCAGGACCCTCCCAGACCTCACTCCATGTATCTCTTCATCTGGCTGTCCATTGGTATCATTTATCAAATCCTTTAAAAAACTGCTAAAAATAAGTGTTTCCCTGAGGAGGGTGTTGTGAGGACCTGAGATTTATAGCCACCACTGGATTTGCACTTGGCATCTAAAGTAGGGTGAGACTGGTCTTGTGGCACTGATCCCTTAACCTGTGGGATCTGACATTATTTCTAGTTAGAAAGTGTCACAATTGAGTTATATCATAGGACATGCAGCTGATGTCACAGAAAATTGTTTGGTAGAGGAAAACTGCCATACAGCTGATAACAGAAATGTAAGTATGGTAGTTGTGTGAGAGTAAAGGAGAAATGTAGGAGGAAAGATAGATTCCTTCTCAATCAGCAACAGAATAAAAAGCAGAACAACAATAATATAATTCTGGTTTATTAAGGATAGTGTTCTGATTTTTTCCTTGTACAAATTTTATATACTCATAATAGAATCTACTTTTAGAGCTTTATATATCTTATGTTTCTGTTATTACTGTCCCTTTTAACTGCAGTAGGCTCATCTTCATACTATGCCACACAAAGCAAGTAAAAGCTACAGTAAGAGTAACATCTATTTCAGGTACTGCCCATGTGTCCTTCTTTATTCTCTTGATCAAATCCTGGTTTTAAATTGCTACTTTTGTTCCACTCAGTCAGATATGATTTCTACCTTGCTTGATTTGATCAACTATTCAAATGTTTGTTTCTCATGCTGAACTATTATCTATGTCTCTAAGAGTTTGGGATTAAAATTTAAATTAAAATTACACTGCTTGAAGAAATATAGCAGGAAAAAAAATGTCTTGCCATTAGGCAACTTTTCGAACTTTATCGAAGAGATGATTTTTTTTTTCTTTTTTGCCAAGCAAATGTTTTAGAACACTCACATTCTTAAAAGATAAAGCTGAAGTACTGTCCTAAGAACTAAGGGTTGGACAATGAGGCAAAAAGTATATATTACTGCCTAACATGTTTCCTATAGTTGGCAGATAGAAAATTAAAATATTAGAAGCATGGAATCACAGAATATTAGAGACAGATTGAACTTTAGGAAAAACATGGCTTGACATTCTCATGTGATTTATGTTTCATGATTAAGTCTCATGAAATTTAAAGTGGTACTTGAAGTTATGTAGTGCGTTAGTGACTCAGCCTATAAAAAAGTGGAGCTCCAAGACAGCAGTTAACTTGTCTGAAGTCAAGCAAATATAAAGTGGGGAAACTATTAACATCCACATTTTTCACTACAAAATTGGTAAACTTAACCTTTGGTGCTTCCTGTCTCTTAAATAAAACTTTTATTTTGTACTTGTAATTGACCAACCTAATTGTAGATTGAAATTGTAAGTTGGTACAACTTATAATTGACTAACCTAAAAACAAAATCATACTTGGAATTCCTTAGATCAATGGAATGATTTACATTAAAAAAATACTCTTTCAAAACCAAAAGGTGAATGACAAGAAATAAGCAAGAATGATCAAGAGAGTCTCTCAGAATGTTACCTTGACAACTATGGTCAATGAAGAAGCAAATAATAATGATCAAGTGGAAAAAGATCTATTCTGACAAATATAAGTGGTCAACATTTTTACTATGCTATTATAAATTGTTACATTGCTTTTTTAAAACTTAGAAAGCATCGCCTTACAAAACAACAGGCTGCAAAAAGAGTTAAAAAATCAGTTTTCATCCTAAAGGTCACCTGAAAAATATGGAAATTTCCATTTTTATACCATCTGGATATAGAGGGAACCATGTAAGAGTTAAATCTAGGTCCCAGTTAATGACTCTGGTGACAGAGCCTTCCCTAAGGGAGTGAGGTTTAAATAGGGAAATGTCAATGCTCCATTCAGAGAGCACTAATTTGCTGGGAGATCTGATAGCATTTTAAGTGCTCAGCATTGGAAGGACCTGCTGTGCCTGCTATTTTTTTCTTCCAAAAGACAAAATCAATATTACAGCAAAAAGAGAAGCTGACTATAAAGAAAATCAGGAACTATACAAATTAGTGAAATAAATTCGTGAACAATATATATTGAGTTTATTTTTTAAAGAATATGAATGTAAGCTATTACAGTTCTTAAGAAACGTGCATGGTATATCTCCATGTAATCTGTATTTGTTGGCTACTCAGGCTCCATTCTTATAATTCCAGGTTTCTGCTGCTGCAGCTATTACCTTTGGATCAAAGGAAAATAACCTGGCAATGGTGGTTCACTGCTTCCTTTATCCTTTGTCTACACATTTACCTGCTGAGATTGCTCTAGGTAAAAAGCTGTCTAGAAAGAAGATGGGAATTCAGGTCAATGTTTGTTGCATTGCTTTAATCTATAATATCCAAAACAGTAAATGAAGAGTTGCTGATGCTTCAGAGGTAGAGTTTCTTTACTAATTCCTGCTATCGTGCTCTTTAAGGACAAGAGTATGAGCTGTGGCCCAACCATCCCTCCTTACCCTAGAATGTAGCATAATCTCTAAATAGAGCTGGTTATGACATATGAGTCTGAGTATGCATTAAATGGAGGTATTATGTCCCTGTTACCTATGCAAATATGCTAGATAAGAGAAATATATTGGATCCAAAGTGGGTGAGGGACTAGAGCCCTTAAAATAATAGAGAAAAATGATAAAAAGATAGAGAATGTAAACTCCTTCCCTGAAAGCATGATTCCTCTTTGAGGAATCCTTTGGAATGACTACAGAATTCTAAGGGCAATAAGTGAAAATAAATCAGTGGTTCTAAACATTGAGCCATCTTGACATCCCCAGGATAACTGGTAATGTTGAAAAGCATTTTTGGTTATCATAATGTAAAGGGTGGTTACGGCATCAAGTGGTCAGAGACCAGGGATGCTGCCAATAAGCATCATACAATTCACGGGACGGCCCCGCACAAGAGTTACCCAATCCAAATGCCAGTGGTGCTGAGGAGGAGGAAGCCCGGTATAATATAATTAAGTAAGACCGTGAAAATTTTTTTCTAAAGAATAATCACATTTGAAAGAGTTATTTCAAAAAATGCAGAAATGCATTTCCCTACCAAATGAACCCCTAGTATATTGTCAAAGCTAGATATGTTTCACACATTTTGCATACTGAAATTTAATTTTATAAGTCTTAAGGAAACGTAAAGAGATTTCTTTGACCTAAATTTTTATTTTTAATTTTCCATTTCCATTTGCAGAGGGTAAATTTTGGTCCATAACTGAAATTTGCATCTGGCCTCAATTGACATATGAGGGCTAAAGGTTGTAAATAGTTTCCTTTTAGTTTTATTTGCAGTTTAAAATTAAAATATAAATGGTTATTAATCTGATAACTTACCTTTATCAAATAAAGCGTATTACATGCAAAAATGTCTCCCAATTTCATCTAACTACACTTCTCTGACTAACTCACAAAAACTGACATCTGCGTGTATTCTACATTTTTAAGATCAATTTTCTTATTCATGGCCTTTTACTATTACTTTCTAAGGTCCTCTCAAAGGAAAGTAAATTTGGTTGCATGTCACTACTAACTGTAGTCACTTCTAGATACTTGCTATCATTTGAGGTTGTCATATACTGCTCTCTAAACTGCTATGTTGTGGTGGCTTTGTTTGGATTTCTGGGATTTCCATTTGCTGTGACTATAAATGGCAAAATAGAAATATTTAAGAAAAAAAGGAAGAAACCACTCTCAACAAAAACGGGTCAAAACAACACTGATATTCTCAAGTGGCTAATTAAGTTAATTTTCTGGATCGTTCGAGCCCAAATTATAATTTGAATAAAACATTCAATTTAAACAACATTTATTTAGCACCTGTACTATACAAATAATGTACAACATGCTAAGGAGGATAAAAAGATAATCAAGGCACAGATTTTTCTGTCCCTAATCTGGAAATAGAATAGAGAAGAATTTAGAACTATTGCTGTAAATCAGTTAAGAGATACCAATGCATGATCTAAGTAATGGGATTAAGAATGTAAAGAGCAAATAACAGAGATATTATAGGAGGAAAATGAACAAATGTTTTGTTTGTGAGAGTAGGGTGCGAGGGAGACTCAACCAACTATATTGTTTACCTTATTTTCATTTGTATTGTCCTCTGCCAATTTGCAATTTTACTTTATCCAGGAATAGTTAACAGTAACTACGTCAAATTACAAAAATCTGCTCTTGCTATCAAAGTTTATGTAAAGTCTGTCCTGATTATCTAGAAAGATACATTTTTTCACTCCTAGGAAAATACTTTAAAAAAATTACAACTGGTTCTTTCAACACATAGGAGCCTTGACCTGTTGGCTCATAGTTTGTTAGGGGCTACAAAGATATGTAAATAATACTTCACCAAAGTATATATGCAGTATGTAAAAATAGAACATTAGAGAGGAAACCCAGAAACATGTAAAACATAACTGATATTACAGATTCTTATGTTAACTCCAAATTTTTATGCATAAAAGTTTATGACAGCTTCCTTCCTAACCAATTGGAGATTTGAGACTCTCAAACCAATATTTTATACGAGAAACATGTTTGCATCAGGCATAGTAACTTTACTGCATACTATTATTAATTTTTATTATCCTAAGTAAGGAGAAGCATGAGCAAAACAATTTTATGATCAATGAAGCCTAAAATGCAAGCAGGCAAGAATGTTCCACTGTTCACTTGACAATGATTTAAGCACGCCAGGAAGTTTAAAGTCACAAAGAATCAGTCATGGCTCATTAATATTGTTTAGTTTTTCTATGGCTACTAGATTTACTGATAAAATCTTTGAAAAAATTCCAAGTTAAATTCTGAGCACCAAAGTGGAATTCTGTGCTCTTAAATAAAAAATGCTCTAAAAATGTCCATAAATTCATAAAGAAAAGACCAATACATCAATGGAGAAAAGAAAGTCATAAACATATGAAAGACATTCAACTAAACTTATAAAACCCATGAAAATTCTAATTACAGCAAGCTTTTCTTCTAACAGACTGGCAAAGAACAAAATTTAATATTTCGTTGAGCAACGGACACTCTCATATACCACTTATGGAATGGAAGTTAATATCATGTTTTGTAGGGCAATTTGGCAATACCTATCAAGTTTAAAATGTTTTGACTCTCTAGGGTATCTATCCTTAAAAGTACACTTCAAACAGGATACCAGATATTTAGTACATAATTGTAACACTGAGTCCTTAGAAACAATTATATGCCCATCATTTGAGGAACTGTTAACTATACCATGATATATCACTCAATAGCATAATAAACAGCCATTAATAAAGGATGAGGTGATTCGGTATGCACTGATATAAAATAACTTCTAAAATATATTGTTCAGTGAAAAAAAATTAAAACATGGCTTTATATGTATAGAAAGCAAATACTGGTATGAAAAATAAAGAATAGTTTCATATATGTTTGTATTTAAATAGAATACTTCTGGATAGATTCACACACACACACACACGCACACAAAGATGTTTCGAAAGGAGAATTGAGTGTTGGGAGTGCTAGATAGCAGGCAGTGTTAGCATTCATGATGTAAGCTTATGTCCATCTGAATTTGTATCATGCTCCTGACATTCAAAACACGTGTTAAATAATAATGTTCAGGAAAACATAAAGAAATAATAAACGTTACCTTTCTGGCTTCCTTCGAAATATAGGTGGCTACAAATAAAAGTTTAATTGTCATCAGTTTCTCAAGGGAATCTCTCTGTCTCTCTCAAAAGTCTAAGAAACATTACTTTCTGTTTTCTTTAAATTCTGTGAATTTATATACCTGTGACTTTTTGTATCTGTATATTTAGTTAAGTTTTAAATTTTTTCAACCACAGTACAGTACCTGCTATATAGTAAGAAGATCCTTCATTAATATTTTAGAATGCTTAATTTTAAACACAAAAACCCATCTTAGTATATGAAGAAAAAACATCTATCGCTGAGTTCCCTTCATGAAGAAACAGACAACACTGAGACCTAATCAGATCATATGTATAATATATTCTGAGATTTATGGAAAAAGAGTTTCATAACTTCAAATAATTATTATAGTATCTATATTTACTTTTCAATCCATGTATTTTCTTCGAATCCTTGTGGTTGCACAGAGAAATGGGATCAGTACTGAGTAAACATCAGTTCAGTAAAAAAATGACTGGCAATATTATTTTAGATTTTGTAACACCAATAATTTTGTAAATAAAATTGCTATAATATGAAATTCAAAATATGCTTTTACAGATGTGAATGGAATGTTCATAGATGAGAACCGCAAAAAGTGACAATTTTGAGAGTTTGTTTAAAGGTATGCTCCTGAAAACACATCAAGTCATTTATTTAAAATGTATACTTTAAAAATAGAGAGAACATTAGCCAAATGGATTCATATCTTTTACAGATAAAAGCATCTGAATTTAACTATGGATTTTCCTTGGAGTAGCTAAAAAATTCAGTTGCAGTTCATAGAGGCTTATAAAATGCATCTGTAAGTCATGCTCCTCTTCTAGCTTTTTGTATGATTCTTAATAAAATTTTGTTCCCTATAGTTCAGAGTTCTAATGTAAGTTTGCAATACTATGATTACTGCTATGGTTTGCATAACAATGTCCCCTCAGGCTAGGCTAAATCAAATCATCCACATACTTCCTGGGATGCTTGTTTCGCTGGGGTTTTGCTTCTTTGTTTAAAATTAGTCTTTTTGGAAAACTTTTTTATAACCATAGACATGTTTTTACTTTTCTGATATATGTATCTTCTTTTAAGTCTTCTATCCCAAAGAAAACATCACTTCTCACCAATACTCTCACTTGAGAATATTAGTTCTCTAAAGCTAGAACCTCACACTTTTAATTTCTATAATTATGAGAACTACTGAGATTTGATCTCAGTGTGATAAATGTTCTCCAAGTCTTCTCCTGACAAAAATGAGAGGACTTTTATTTTTGTATTTTACCAACACTCAGAAATAACATAGTTTGTTTAAGTGATTTATCATAAATAAAATAGTAATTCTGTCACTTGGTATACAAGGTAAATTAAAAATCATATTTGTCTCCTTAGAGGACATACAAATGGCCAACAAATATTTGAAAAGACATCTCTAGCTATTAGGGAAATGCAAATCAAAACCACAATGAGATACCACCTCACACCTGTTAGAATAGCTATAATCAAAAGAACAAGTAATAAAAAATGTTGGAGAAGATGCAGAGAAAAAGGAACCCTCATACACTGCTGGTGGGACTGCAAATTGGTACAGCCACTATGGAAAACAGTATGGAGGTTCCTCAAAAAAATAAGAATTGATCTACCATATGATCCAGCAATCCCTCTACTGGGTATTTACCCCAAAGACTTGAAAATCTATATCTATAAAGTTATTTGCACACCAATGTTCATAGCAGCATTATTCACAGTGGCCAGGACATGGAAGCAACTGAAGTGCCCTATGATTGATAATTGACTAAAGAAGCTGTGGTACATATATACAATAGAATATTACTCAGTCATAAGAAGAGATGGAATATTGCCATTTGACACATGGATGGACTTTGAGATAATCATGTTAAGCGAAATAAGCCAGACTGAAAAAGTTAAAAATCACATGATATCACTTATATGTGGGATATAAACCTAAAAGCAACAAATGAACAAGACAAACAGAGGCTCATGGACATGGACTAAAGACTAGTGGTTACCAGAGGGTAGGGAGCGGGGGAGGAGGGGGTAGGTAGATGGGGTGAAGGGGATCAAATATATGGTAGCTGAAGGAAACTTGACTTTGGTAGTAAACACACAATAGAATATACAGATGTCAAATGATAATGTACACCTGAAAATTATATAATTGTATTAACTAATGTTACCCCAATAAACTTAATAAAAAAAAAATAATAATTTTTTCAGCTTATGTAAAGCTGAAGTAAGCTTACATAAGGCCTAGATAAGCCCATGTACAAACTGGAATGTTCATATTTATATTTGGAATGCAAACAGAGATTTAAAAAGACCAATAAATCATAGGAGAAAGGTGATTTTTGTCTGTGATAAAACGCATGGAGAAGAGGAAGAATTATGTATTTATGTATTTACTAGTTTACCTAGTAAATTGAATTTGGAAAACATTCTCACAAAGTAATTTGCTCCAATATGCAAATATATGTGTATAGGAATGCTCTTTGTGAGTTTTGGTGATATTAAAATTTGAAAATGAATCAAATGGCCATTATCTTGGACAATGAAATAGCAATTTTGGTTTATTCCTACAATGGTATAATATCCAGTCAGTAGAAATGATAATGAAAATCGATATCTTTATGGACATGGAAGGATCTCTTTCTTAAATTAAATAAAAATGTGAATTTAATGAAAAAAAAATAGCTAGAGAAATGTGAGCTATTCTAAAGTGAAAAGACAAAGGGATGCAAGTCTTGAAATGACACTGTTACTGAAGCTATCAAACTAGGAATTTAAAATAGCTCTTTTGTTATGTAGTTTTTATACAGTTATATGTATAATATACAGCTACAATAATTCACACTAACAATAAAAGCAAAAATAGACTATATCTTCGAGAAATTAAAATTAAATAAAAATATTCACATGGAAACTTGAACAGTAAAAAAACATTGAACGTTTGAACTTTAAAAGAGATCAATGGATGTTTCTAATATTGTTTTAGAGCATGAAATATGCAACCACAATCAATAACTTTCATATACAAAAACAATAAACAGTAAATAATGATAGAGAGAATCCAATTTACAATATCAATAAAAATGATTATATGTTAGGGATAAATTTAACAAGAAAGGTGCAACTCTTTTATAAGAAAAAAAATTAAAACACATAATGCCAACAAATTTGATAAATCAGACAACTATCTTGAAAGACACAACTCGTCAATATCAACTCAAGAAGAAATAGATAACCTGAACATTGCTATATTTATTAAATAAATTTAATTCACCATTTTAAATAATTCAGAAGGAAAACTTAAAGCCAAAATGGACTTCCTGGTAAATCCTATCAAAATTTTAAGAAAAAAAATGATTCCAATTATATCCACAATCTCTCAGAAATTGAAAAAGTATGGAAGAGCTTCTATATCATTTCATGAGCCCAGCATTACCTCATATAAAACCAGAGAATTTACGTAAGGAAACTACAGAGCAATGCCCTATTTATTGCGCATGGAAATAATCTGGTCAAAATTTTACCCTATTTAATTCGCAAGTATATCGAAGTAGTAATATATCAGATCACCTGTCATTTTCTATAAGTTTTTAGGTTGTTAAACATTTGAAAGTCACTATGGTAACAAAATATAGGTTAAAAAAATGTTCATTTCAATAGATACAGGAAAATCATGTAATAATATTCCACACTCATCTTATATTAAAAAAAAAAAATAGAGAGATCCAGAAAACTAGGAATAGAAACAAGATCCCTGATGTGATAAAGGGCATCTACAAAAATCTTACAGCTAACATCATATTTAATGGTGGATTTTAAAAATTTTTTCCCCAAAGCTTATTTTTAAAAGGCAAGGATATATAACAGGATGCTCTTTTTTTTACCATTACTCTTTTTTTAAAAAAAAAAAAATAAGTTTATTAGGGTAACGTTGGTTAATACAATCATATAATTTTCAGGTGTACATTATCATTTGAAATCTGTATATTCTATTGTGTGTTCACCACCCAAAATTTAGATTCCTTCAGCTATCCTATATTTGATTCCTTTTACCCACTTCACCCTCCCCCTACTCCCTTATATTTGACCCCGTCTACCTCCCCTCTCCGGCAGTACCCCCTACCATCTGGTAACCACTATTCTATAGTCTTCTGGTAACCACTAGTCTATAGTCTATGTCCATGAGCCTCTATTTGTTTGTCTTGCTCATTTGTTGCTTTTAGGTTTATATCCCACATATAAGTGCTATCATGTGATTTTCAATTTTTCTGTCTGGCTTATTTCACTTAGCATGATTATCTCGAGGTCCATCCAAGTTGTTGCAAATGACAGTATTTCATCTTTCCTTATGGCTGAGTAATATTCCATTGTATATATGTACCACAGCTTCTTTAGCCAATCATCTACCATAGGGCACTTCGGTTGCTTCTGTGTCCTGGCCACTGTGAATAACGCCGCTATGAACCTTGGTGTGCAAATATCTTTTTGGATATGGGTTTTTAAGTCTTCGGGGTAAATACCCAGTAGAGGGATTGCTGGATCATATGGTAGATCAATTCTTAGTTTTTTGGGGAACCTCCATACTGTTTTCCAGAGTGGCTCTGCCAATTTGCAGTCTCACCAGCACTTTATGAGGGTTTCTACTTCTCTACACCCTCTCTAACATTTGTTATTGCTTGTCTTGTTGATTATAGGTATTCTAACAGGTGCGAGATGCTATCTCACTGTGGTTTTAATTTGCATTTCCCTAATAGTTAGCTATGTTGAGCATCTTTTCATATATTTATTGGCCATTTGTATGTCCTCTAGGGAGAAGTTTCTGTTCAGGTCCTCTGCCCATTTTTTGACTGGATCGTTTGTTTTTTTGTTGTTATTGAGTCGCATGAGTTCTTTGTATATTGTGGATATTACGCCCTTATCGGAGATATTGCTTGCAAATATATTTTCCCATTTGGATGGTTGTCTCTTTACCTTGTTGACAGTTTCTTTTGCTGAGAGGAAGCTTTTTAGTTTGATGTAGTCCTATTCATTTATTTTTATTTTCACTTCCCTTGCTTTTGAGGTCAAATTCATAAAATCCTCTTTAAGTCCAAGGTCCTTGAGTTTAGTTCCTATGTTTTCTTTTATGCATTCTATTGTTTCAGGTCTTATGTTCAGGTCATTAATCTATTTTGAGTTAATTTCTGTGTGTGGTGATAGACAACAGTCTAATTTCATTCTTTTGCAGGTGGCTTTCCAGTTTTCCCAGCACTATCTATTGAAGAGGTTTTCCTTTCTCCACTGTATTTTTTATTTTTTTTTGTCAAAAATTATTAGTCCATATAAATACGGGTTTACTTCTGGACTCTCAATTCTGTTCCACTGGTCTGTGTGTCTTTCTGCCAGTACCATGCTGTTTTGATTACTGATGCTTTGTAGTATAATTGAAGTAGAGCAGAGTGATGCCTCCAGTCTCATTCTTTTTTCTCAGGATGGCTTTGGCAATGTGGGGTCTTTTGTGCTTCCATACAAATCTGATGATTTTTTGTTTCATTTCTTTAAAAAAGGCCGATGGGATTTTGATGAGGATTGCATTAAATATATATAATGCTTTAGGTAATATGGTCATTTTAACTCTGTTGAGTCTTCCAATACAAGAATATGAAATATCTTTTCATTTCTTTGTAAATTCTTTGATTTTTTTTTTAATAGGGTCTTGTAGTTTTCATTATGTAGGTCTTTCACACGTTTTGTTAGATTTAATCCTAGGTATTTTATTCTTTTTGTTGCAATTGCAAAAGGAATTACTTTTTCCACTTCTTTTTCCTACACTTCATCGTTAGAGTATAGGAACACTATGGATTTTTGAAAGTCGATTTTGTATACAGACAATTTACTGTATTTGCTTATTTTTTTCTAGTAGTGTTCTTGTGGAGTCTTTAGGGTTTTCTATATAGAGAATCATGTCATCTGCAAATAATGATAGTCCGACTTTTTCGTTTCCTGTTTGGATATCTTTTATATCTTTCTCTTCTCTGATTGCACTTGCTAAGACCTCCAATGTTATATTGAATAAGAGTGGTGATAGTGGACAGCCTTGCCTTGTTCCTGATCTTAGGGGGGAGGTATTTAGTTTTTCACCATTAAGTATAATGTTGGCTGAGGGTTTGTTATAGATGGCATTTATTATATTAAGGTACATTACTTCTACACTAATTTTGTGAAGTGTTTTGATCATAAATGAATGCTGTATCTTGTCAAAGGCTTTTTTCTGAATCTATTGATATGATCATATGATTCTTATTTTTTAATTTGTTTCTTTGGTGTATCACATTAATCAATTTGCGTATGTTGAAAAATCCTTGTGCCCCTAGGATGAAGCCAACTTGATCGTGGTGTATACTCTTTTTAACATGTTGCTGTATTCGGTTCGCTAATATCTTATTGAGAATTTTTGCATCTGTGTTCATGAGAGATATTGGTCTGTAGTTTTCTTTTTTTGTGTTATCCTTACAAGGTTTTGGTATCAGAGAAATATTGGCCTCATAAAATGAGTTGAGAAGTATTGTCTCCTCTTCGATTTTTTGGAAGAGTTTGAGAAGAATAGGTATTAAATCTTCTTTGAATGTTTGGTAGAATTCACTGGTGAAGCCATCTGGTTCTGGACTTTTACTTTTTGTTAGATTTTGAAGATTTTTCCATTTCCATACTGCTGATTGGTCTATTTAGATTTTCCAGTTTTTGATTTTGTCTAGATTTTGCTATTCTTCAGTAGCATGATTGCATCTTTCTAAGTATTGGTCCATTTCTTCTAGGTTATTAAATTTGGTGTTATATACTTTTTCATAGTATTCTTGTATGATCCTTTGAATTTCTGCGATATCAGTCGGAATTTCCCTTCTTTCATCCCTGATTTTGTTTGTGTTCTTTCTCTTATTTTTTTAGTGAGTCTAGGTTAATAAAAATTGTCAATTTTATTAACCTTCTTAAAGAACCAGCTCTTTGTTGCATTTATTTTTTCTATTGTTCTTTGTTTTCAATTTCATTTATTTCTGCTGTAATTTTGATAATTTCTTCCCTTCTGCTGACTTTAGGATTCATTTGTTCTTCCTTTTCTAGTTTTGTACGATGAAGCATTAGGTTGTTTATTTGGGCTTTTTCTTGTTTTTGGAGGTCGGCCTGTAATGGTATGAACTTTCCTCTTATGATCGTTTTTGTCGTGTCCCAAATTTTTGATATGTTGTACTATCATTATTATTCGTTTCTATGTATCTCTTAATCTCTCTTTTTATTTCTTCTCTGACCCAGTTATTCTTCAGTAGCATGTTGTTTAATCTCTGTGTACTTGTGGTTCTTCCTGATTTCTTTTTGCAGTTGATCTTTAGTTTCAAAGCATTGTGATCAGAGATTATAGTTGGTATGAATTCAACCTTCTTATATTTGTTGAAGCTCTCTCTGTGTCCCAGTATGTGGTTGATTCTTGGGAATGTTCCATGTGCACTAGAGAGGAATGTCTAAGCAGCTGTTTTGGGATGGAAGGCTCGGTAATGTCAATTATGTCCAGTTGGACTAAAGTGTCATTTAAGGATGTTATTTCCTTATTTTTTTCTGTTTGGATGTTCTGTCCATATCCAACAGTGGGGTATTTAGGTCCCCTACTACTATGGTGTTTCGGTCTGTTTCTCCCTTTAGTTCTGTTAATAATTGCTTTTTATATTTTGGGGCTCCCTGATTGGGAGCATAGATATTAATAACTGTTATGTATTCTTGGTGCATGATTCCCTTTATCATTATGAAGTGTCCCTCAGTATCTTTTTTTACCTTTTTTATTTTGAAGTCTACTTCCTCTGATGTTAGTACTGCTACTCCTCCTTTTCTCTGAATTCCATTTGCTCGAAATATAATTTTCCATCTTTTCACTTTGAGTCTATATTTGTCTTTGGATTTGAGATGTGTCTCCTGGAGACAGCATATGGCTAGCTTTTGTTTTCTGATCCATTCTGCAACTCTGTGCCTTTTCATTGGTGACTTCATTCCATTTACATTTAGGGTGATTATTGAAATATGAGGTCTTCTTATAGCCATTTTTTTCTTTTGCTTTCTGGTAGCTCGGTGTTTCCATTGCTTCCTTGTCCTTGTGTTTCTCTTTTCTTTATTTTGGTTGGCTTTTGTGGGTTTTGCCTCTGATTATCCTTGTTTTATGTTATATACTTCAGTTCTGAATCTTTGATGTGTGGTTACCATTACAAATGTGAAAAGGATAGTTATATATATACAATTGTCTATTTTCTTCTGCATGTGTCTTATATCCATTTCCCTTTGCAAATTTGGATCTTTGAATCTTCCCCTTTTCAGTCACTGTTGTCTCAGTTTGTCCCTATGTATGCTGAACGTTCATTACTATCTTGTTATAACAATTCACTTCTTATTATTTAAGCTATAATGCCCTGCTCTTAATAAGGGTTGCACTCCTCTGCTCCTATTTGCTTGATAATCACTTTACTCCTAATTATGTATTTTTGTTGTTGTTTTTATTTTATTTGAAGTGAGCTGACCCCTTTCAGTATTTCCTGTAGTGCAGGCCTCGTAGTGGAGAATTCCCTCAATTTTTGTTTGTCTGGAAAGTGTTGATTTCTTTTTCATATCTAAAGGAGAGCTTAGCTAGATACATTATTCTAGGCTTGTAGTTCTTTTCATTTAATAGTTTAAATATTTGGTTTCCATTCCTTTCTGGCTTGTAAGGTCTGTGCTGACAAGTCCGATGATAACCTAATGAGTTTTCCTTTATACGTTATCGTTTTCTTCTCCTTGGCTGCCATGAGAATTCTTTGTCGTTGATTTTTGATAATTTTAATACAATGTGTATTGGTGAAGGTCTTTTTGGGTTGATATAATTGGGTGTTCTGTTGACTTCTTGAATTCCAAGCTCCAGTTCATTCCTTAGATTTGGGAAATTCTTGTCCACTATTTGTCTGAAAATGCTTTCTAGTCCCTGCTCCTTTTCCTCCCCTTTGAGAATTCCCATTATTCTTATGTTTCCTCTCCTGATGGTATCAGCTAACTCTTGTATTTCTGTTTCATTATTTTTCATTCTTCAGTTTCTCTCTTCTTCCTTCTGATTTATGTCTAGATTTCTGTCTTTGATATCACTGATCTTTTCCTCCATTTGGTCGACTCTATTTCCCAAGCTTTTTATTTCATTTTTTAACTCTTGCAGTGTGTTCTTCATCTCCAGAATATCTATTCTGTTCTTCTTGAGAGTTTCAGTCTCGTTGCTCTGTTCATCTAGGTGTTTTTTTTTTTTTTTAATTCCTGAAATTGTTGATATGATTTGTTTTGAGTTTTTTTAGAAGTACCATCCTGAAGTCTCTGTCATTTAAGTCACATATTTCTATGTCTGTAAGCTTATTTTCTGGAGATTTTTCTCTTTCTTTCTGAGATGCCTTGTCGCCTTGGTTGTTCATGGTGTTTAATGGACTATTTCTCTGTCTGGGCATTAATGGAAGTGTATTCTGTTGTTTTTCCAGAAATATTTATCATATAATGGTCCCTAGTGTGCTGCAAAGAAGGTGCTCTTCTTTTGGTTTCCAGTAGGTGGCTACTAAACTCTTGGATCCCTAGCAGTTTTTGGTAGAGTTTGCTCGGATTCCCCTGGGGCTCTGAGGTGATAGGTCTTGGAGGGTATCGGGGGAGGGGCTCTCTGAGTTGGGGGTTAGGGGCTGTGGCTCAGCTTTGGTTTCGAAACTTAGGTGGTAAAAATCAGCTGTTGTTTCTCTTTGGTCCTGCCCCACTTGTCCACTTTCTGCCTTGATGACTGGACCCTCCAATCAGCTTCGTACAAGCCCCAGCACTTCCAGGCAAGGTTGTTCAGAAAGTCGCTGCACCTTCACCCTTCCCCCTCCCCCTAAAGGGAGCTCCAGCTGCTGCGAGAGGAAGCTTCTTTATTACTCTCAGTCCTCTGCTAGACACCCGGGGTTCTGACCTGTGGTAGCTCTTATATGCAGATCCCACACTCAGTCGTGATGGTGTGCAGTTTTGGTATTTTTTGTTGAGTTTTAGATGTTCAGCTTATTGTTGTTTCAAGGGGAGAGATCTAGGGATGTTTCTCACTTCGCCATGTTTCCGCTGAATATTGCCATACTCTTAAACTGTGCACTATAGGTTTTTCGCCAAAGCAGAAAAAATATATAAAAGTCAATAAAACCATAAAGAAAGAAGTAAAACTCTGTTTTCAGTAGATATGATTGTTTACAAAGGAAATTTGCAGGATTATTAGAACAAATATTAGAATTAGTAAATAATTTAGTAAAATTACCAGATACAAAGTTAATTTAAAAAGGCAATAATATTTTACAACTTAGGAGAAAAATCTTGGAAAATAAAGTGTTGAAATTCCAAAATTATAAGGAGCTTATAATTAAAAAAAAAAAAATTGTGAGGCCTTTGCATTAAAAACTACGTAATACTGATTACAGTAATTTAAAAGACCTAAACGAAATGAGATAGACCATGTCTATGAATTAGAAAATTTAATTTATTGAAATGGCAATTTTTCCAAACTGGCCTAAATCTGATCTAAATTGATCTAAAATTGATCTAAATTAAATGTTCAATGCAATTTCTATTAAAATTCTAGTCATTTCTTTTATAGAAATAGAAACTTAAGTGAACTGGAATAGTTCAAATAAGATTTTTTTTTTTTTTAAAGAAGAATGAAGCTGGAGGATTTATACTATCTGATTTTTGGTGTTATTAGAAAGGTACTTAAAAAAATGGCCTATGGGCTAAAGTACAGATGCATAAATGCAACTCAATCTTCAGATATAGATCCATGCATAAATAGTCAGTTGGTTTTTGATAAACTTGCCAAAGTAATTCAATAGGGAGTAGAAAAATATTTTCAATAAATTGCACTAGAAAATCTGAAAAAAATTAAAACTTAAATTTTACCTTCCACCATGTACAAAACATAATGTGGAATACAGCATAACCTTAAATCTAATGAATAAACTTATAAGAAAACATAGAAGAAAATCTTTGTCAACAGAGACTAGGCATGGGTTTCTTAGCTGTAACCCCAAACCATCAATAATAAAAACAAACAAACAAAAATTTAATTAAAAGTTTTTGCTCTTCAAAAAGTACAGTCAAGAAAATAAAAAAAGAATCCACAGACAGGAAGAAAATATTTCCAAATAACATATCTGCTAAAGGAATTATTTACAGAATATTGTCTGTCTGTCTGCTTAGAGTTCTAATAATTCAATACTAATAAGTTATTAGTATAACTTTAACTAAAAAAAAAATAAAATAAGCAAAATATTTGAAGGGATACTTCACCAAAGAAGACCTATGAATTGTAAATAAGCACATGAAAATATGTTCAACAGCATTTCTATTAATAAATGCCAATAAAAATCACAATTAGATGCCACTAAATGCATTCTAGAATGGTAAAATGAAAATAATTGCTAAGTGTTGACAAGAATGTAGACTAACTAGGTATTTCATACACTGTAGATCAGTATAATTACACAATCACTGTAGAAAATGAAAATAAGAAGTTAAATATCCACCTCCTATAAAGGTAGGTAGCTGTCACTGTTCTAAGACATATAAATCAAAAATAGGTTTTAATTTTTTTTTTTATTGAGGTATAATTGACATATATTGTTTTGGTTTCAAGTGTACAACATGATTTGATATTGTGTATATATTATGAAATCATCACAATTAGTCTAGTTAACATCAGTTACCACACATCATTACAGGTTTTTTTTTTTTTTTTTTTTAGTAGTGCTTATAGTTAGTTATATTGTATTATATATTTGGAAGTTGCTAAGAGTAAATCTTAAAAGTTAACATCACAAGAAAAAATTATTTTAATCATTGTAAGTAAAAAATCAGTCCTAAATAATATATGGGTGTCATAATGTCTCTTCTAGTATCTTAGATTTTTGTGGAAATTAAAGATGATAATGTATCTAAAATATTTAACTTTAACACACTTAAAAATGTAATATTAATGTTATTATTCATTGAAATACATACAGTGTAGATATATTTGTTTGAGAAAGTATAATAATGTCTCAAAGTCTGGTTACAAATTCTGAAATATGCTCAAGGGAAAGTATTCATCAAGTGACAATGTATTTGCAGAGGAGAATAAATTGCTTACTTAAAGGAAATTATTATTATTGTAAGTATATTTATGGAATCTTTTTTCTTTTGCTACTGCTTCATAATATTTGAAAAAGGACAGAAATGCCACTATAATCCACAGAAAGTAATCTTACCGCCTTTGTTAGCTTCCTTGACTTTGTGAACTCCAATTTAAAATACCTTAATTTGTTCTTCATTAACTTCTCTTTCTTCTCAGTCACACTGCTCATCTGAATCTCTACAATACAGCAAATGCTGACAGATCCAGGATGTCACCTGGTAGAGTGAAAGAAGCACAGCTGTGATAGAGTAGAACAAAAACAGAAAGCTGAGTCCAACGAATCATTTTTATCTTAGTTTTGCTAGTGGCTGAAAATTGTTCTGTAGGTTGACGTATATGCATCCTAAACTCTTCGTTTTTAGGGCAAAATGATTAAAGAATGTGTTCCCAGATGTCCTTTTTAGGTGGCTCTTTGTTTACCTATGATCCAGTATAAAAAATAAATAGAAATAAAAGCTCAAATTTTGCATTTTCCCTTGTGGCTGATTCTTGTTTTTTGTTTTTTGTTTTCTCTATTATCTGTAATGTTCAGTTTTTATTTATTGATATAGATGTTCATTTGGGAATCTGACATACATGCAGGAATGTCATTGCTTTGAGACACTATACATTTATTCTGTTAATGCTGACATTATTTGTTGTTAATGCTATTGTTTATTCATCTGTAAAGACTGTACCCAAAGACCATGTTTTTAACAACTTTAAAAAAATTGTTTTTTATGAATTTTTCTATCTATTAACAAGTGAGATCTAATTAACTACTCTATTCATTGAATCTGTGATTGTTGATTATATGATACAACATAGTGTTTTTATACCACTATAAAATTTAAAAAGTACAACTACTGATTATAATTGCCACACAATTTGTTATAAAAGATATCCCAATTTCGGGGATTTTAAAAAAAGTAAAATAATATGCCTAAGAACCAAGGAAACAGATTTATATTGACTTGTATCAACTTATTTTTATGTAATAAAGTTATAAAAAATCATTCCAAATTTATATTATTCTTTTTTATGTATCAGTATTTTTCTCCAAGTCAAAGAAACTCTCGAAATGAATTTTTAAAAGCATTATTTATTAGGTCTCCAAAATGCCCTTTTAAAGGAATCTTCTACATTGTTATTTTTTTTTTTTAAGTGCAGCCTAGGAAACTTTGCAATATGTAGAAGTTTTTAAATTGTCTGACTTGACATTAAATCCCTTGCAATGACATTTTATCCCACTTCTCCTACTGATCTACCCAGTTCCAGGTCTAGTCATTTATATTTAAATTTGTTTACCTCATTTGGGATAAATGTTTATTCAGATTTAAAGTTCCTACCTTCTTGTATCCTTTTTAGGATGGCTAGTTCAGGGAAAGATTGCCTACTATGATATCTATAAAAGAATTACGTACATTTTAATCTTGGTTTCTTGTGCTTGTCGCTGAAAACAGCATATGACTTCATGAGGTGTGAACCTTAGAAATGAGCTGTTTTTCTGTGAAATGTTCTGATTATTTTGATTTTATCTGCTGTCACCATAGAGTAAGTTGTGCAAGTAGAAGACATATTTAAATTTATCTAGGTTTACTGGCATGGAGGACTTCAAAAGAGCAAAATGACCTACATTTGCTGCTGCCAAAGTATAGTAACATATCCTCCAGGACAACAGCAGTTTCTCAGCTGAGGTCAGGGTGTTCTTGTTTGAGGACAGAGTATCGGGTGCAGCCTCTGGATCCACCTAAGAGCCATGGAGAACTTGGAGGAGAAAATGTGTCTGCCTTATCCCACCTAGATTTCTTCAACCTGTTTTCACTGAGTATGCAAGGGACTTTCATCAATCAAAAATAAAGAGGTAAGGAAGAATTTTGAAAAGAACTTTTTCAAATTGTTTCCATAAACTATGAAAGATACTCTTTCTCCTTCACACTTTCTTCCCAAAATTACCTTAGTATGCAGTAAACATACTCTCCCTGCCCACATTAACTGTTCTGTTCTTTGAAAATTACTTTTCTTCATCTTTGTGACTTGCTATATTGCTATATAACTCTTATCATCTGCAGTGAGACAGGTGTGAAAGGATGAAATGGACATGAGATTTGTGTTTTGCATATTCTTTTGCCTGGAGATATATTTGTTAAAACTAGCATTTACATGTATTTTGAGAGCTTGGGGAGGAGGAGCATGTGTGAGATGCTTATGAGAATGTAGGGAGAAAAACAGATCTCATCGTTGAGTTTCAATTCTTTTGAAACAGGTAAATATTTCATTATAACTGTTTGTGAAATAAGTGAATGGTGAATAAATGAATAAATTAACTTCTAATTACCACAAAGAAAATATACTTGAGAAACTTATAAAATGTTCCCCCTGATGTATATGTAAAAATCACCGGCAGAATGAAACTTTTGTAAAATATCTGGACAAACTTGATTGAGTGGTATATGTCTGTCATCTTCATCTTCACCAACTTTTTTGTCTGAAATCTTATTTTTTCTGTTGAAATATATTTTATTCTTATGCCTTGATTCCTCCAACTTGAATCTAATAAATGTAAAGTAGCTTATGTTTCAAAAAATACTAGCAAAGTAAAAACACCAGCAAAATAAAATCAAGAATATACTTCTAGAATAAAATTAAGAAGAAAACTAAATGCTCCTTTTAATCCTCGAAGCAAAAGCATTCACTCAAATTTATTTCTGTATTTTCTCACATTCAATACAGTTAAAATACTTACAATTTATTGTTTTAGAAAATATTCAGACCTATTTTTTATTCTTGTTTTAATATTTTTTTTTATTAAGGATTTGTAAATGTGCGCTCATTGCTTTATGATTCCACTGTAATTCTGTACTTGACCATTTAATTCCTTTCCTACTAATTCTTATATTGCAGAAGCTTACTGTACCCAATTTAGGTGTGTGGTAGGGGAAGAAATTTCACTGTACTCTTCTATGTTCTTTTGGCTGGTCTAATAATTAAATAGACATGAGACAGATTAACAAGAGAAAATAACCAAATTTAATTACATACGAGAACGCCACATACATAAGAGGTTCTGATACAGGATAAGTGAGGTATATACGACATTCTGAGCTAAGATAAAACGTAAGCTGTCTGGGGTTACACAAGGGAGGTGGGCAATTTGCAAGACAATAAGAAAAGCAGATGTTCAATAGTTAGAAGTTTGCCCTGCCTTATAGGTAGGCCATAACAAGTCATCTCTGGTAATAACTCATATTATGGGCAAAGGCCCCAGTTTAAATTCTTTAAGAGAGAGGTAAAAGTTTCTGTGAGACTCAGGGTATTTAATTGCCTTCAGCTCAAAATAATCCACATACCAAAGTAGCACATCTTGAGAGACCTGTTCTGAACCCTTTCAGATATTGTTTACTCAATTGTGCGGTACTTGTGTGAAACATGTCCTGTGAAAACTAAAGCAAGTACGAAATGTGAAAAGAGTAAAATCTATTTATATAATCAGCTGAAAATTAACATGATACTTCTTTTCTTTCTTCTAAAAAAAATGGTAAAAAACCAAAAAGGTCAACAAGTACATATCCATTAAGTATAACATAAATTGAAGCATCATTTTGAAAATAATATACTCCTGGATTATCTGTTAAATGCTATGCATCATTATAATTTGAATCAACCAAAAAATATATAATAATATTTACAACTAAGGTAGCACCCTAAATTGTTTTACTAAGTCATGTTCTTCAACTTGAAATATTAAAAATAAGTAAACCTCTGCTTCATAAGCTGACTCTTTTACTCTAGCTTAGGAGAATATGTTAAGCTATGTTTTTATAGAATTTCAATGTAGTTTCACATTTTCAGCAAAGCATATATTGAGTAAATCCTGATTTTAAAACTTTAAATATGGAAGATCTACTTTTAGAAGTTCCATTCAGCTTTCTTCCCTATAATTCTTAAAATTTTTAGTACTAAATAATGAGAAATTAAACAAATTAAGCATAATATTGAGGTAGATAAATTAATAGCTAAACATAAAGAGACTTCAAACAGATCTATAAAAATATCCAGAAATAATCCAAGTTTTACTACTGAAAACAAGGTGAAGATTAACAAACTATGTAACAGACTTCAATTTGGGATACATTAATCTCACTTTGATTAACAGGGACAAATGTTCCACCCTACTTGTTCTCTACCCTACTTTTTCTATTTAAAGGTCACATCCATTTTGCAATACAACATTTCAACTTGGAAACTGATCTTTTTAATATGGTTCTGAGATCCACAAGACAGATCAAATACCTGGAAAATATGAACTCCTAGGATGGATTGCAAAGAGCAAAGTTACCCACTCTACAAAGAAGATAACCAAGAGTGAAAGTTAACAGGACGCAAAGGTGTAAAGATTTCTTGCAATGATTTCAGTGATAATGGACAGCTGGCTAGCTGTTCACTGGCCTCAAGGAATAGGTAATTCAAACATTAGTACAGAGCCACATGCCTCAGATTTAAAAATAATATGCCATTAGATGATAGTGCAAATGCAAAGTGATTTTTTAAAAAATATTATATGTATATTTATGTAAATTACTTCTTATGGTAGTTTGAGAATAATAAAGATTCAAAATGAGAGTTATTTTCCTGACAATTCACACTGTAGAATTAGAAAGCAGACCAAACCGCTAAAATAGACAGCAAATATTTACAAACATTACATTTTTGGCATTCCTTCCATAGTTTTTATTTTCTCTATATTTAACCATTCTTAGTTATGCAGTTTTAATGCAGTGCTATTTTGGATTTACATACACGTGCACGCACGCACACACACACACACACACACACATTTGCAGGTATGCTCAAATAAGTTAATATTTCCAGACTTTCATATGTTGTATGAATCACCTGGATTGTGGACAGTTATCTACAACTTTAACTTCTGGTTATGGCAGATTAATTATACTGGACTATCTCATGATAAAAAACCATTAACTAGAAAAATACCCAATGCAGGTGGGGCAAAAATATTTTTTAAAAATTGCTAACCATAAGAGAAGGGCAGAAATTGTCTTGATCTGAGACCATTAGAGATCTTGTACATACGGAGAAGGGGCAAGGTCATTGAGAAAGCCTCCAATCTGAGATCCAGGGACACAGGCACAGCCTATATCTACAATTCAAACAGGATGAGAGAGAATGCCACCACTGTATCACATGCCCAGGCTAGCAAGTACCAATAATAAGTAATAGCAGTTTATCTTTGGAAACGGACAAGAGTCTAGAGACAAAATTTCTTTGAGGCAGGAAATCACCAGGATAACCTAGAGCTGAGAGAAGGATAGAAATATTGAGCAATAATCTTCATCAACCCAGACTCACAATAAGCCTGGGCAACACTTGAGGAATTTGAAGCTAGTGTATAATAATTCTAATAATAGTAACAATAGAACAGAAACTTTGCTTGATTACTGACTATACTGACAAAAACCTCCACACTAAAGTTCTAGCAAAAATAAATATTTCCATAATAAGTACTGGAGATCTAATGTACACCACAATGACTACAGTTAATAAAAACATACCAATTACTTGAAAGTTGCTGAGAGAGTAGACCTTGTGTTCTCACCAAACACACACACACACACACACACACACACACACACACATTACACACACACATAAACATACACGATAAATATGTGAGGGAATGGATAAGTTAATTAGGTCAATTGGGAGAATCATTTCATAATATACATACATCAAAACATGTGATATATCTTAAATGTATACATTTGTCAAACATATCTTAATAAAGTTGGGAAAAAAGAAACATGCCCATTTTTAGGCATAAACACCAGGTCTGTCTCTCTTAACCTATAGAGCTTTCATCTAAAAGTTATACAAAAAGTAAGAAATAACACAAGGGACAAAATGAACAAAGCATGCTCAGATAAGATCTTGAAACTCTGAGATGGAAACTTTCAAATAGCTATGATTAATATGTCAAAGCCTACAGAGGAAAGGAGTAACATGCAAAACATGCAAAAACAAATGGGGGAATAACTGCAAAAAAATGGAAACTATAAATAACAATCAAAGTGACATGTTAGGACTTTCTAGGCATGTGAGAACACAAAAGTCAGCAGTCGATGAACCAAGTGGTCCCTCACCAGACACAGAATCTGCCAGTGCCTTAATCTTGGATTTGCTAGCTTGCAGAACTGTGAAAAATAAATGTTAAGATGGAAAAAAAGAATTTATGCTAGGAATTTTTTAAAAGTAATGGTAATGGAGATGAAAAATGTCTTAAGTGGGATAATCAGTAGACTTTGACACTCAGTCTTAAGGAATTTGAAGATAAGTAAATAGAAAATTGAAATGAACACACACAAAAAGAAATGTGAAAATAAAAAACAAAGAAGAGAGCATCCAAGAACTTTGGGAAAATACCAAAGATTCTAAGACACATGTTAGACTTAAATGACAGAGATAACAGGAAGGAATACATATTTGAAGGGATAGTGGTCAAGAATTTTCTGAAAAATAAAAAGCATTTAGCCATAAATCTAAGAAGGTCAGAGTACAAAATAAATGTTAAATATAAACAAATAGCAAAACCCATAGAAACAAATTATATTGCCTCTTCTAGAGACCAACAATAAAGAGACGATCTTGAAGGATAAAAAGGAAACATGTCACAATACATATTGAGGAAAACAAATAAAACTTAGAGCAGATTTCTTCTCAGAAGCCACGTAAACAAGAAGACAATGGAGTATTATCATTCAAGTACTGGAAAAAAGATCCCAGGATTCTATACAAAAAAGTTAAAAGAAACAAAAAATAAAAATATGCGAAAACCAGAAACCTCAGTACAAACGAAATCAAAGCAACAAGTAATTCTACTTTCCCACAAAAAAAAGGTCTAATTCCAAATAAGATATTGCTAAATATTTTAAATATGATATTGCTAAATATTTTAGCAATAAGATATTGCTAAATATTTTAAATATGTAGTACTTGCAAATATTTAAGGAATTTAATAGAATGTTATGAAATGTGAAATAAGATAAGCATTATGAACAAAATATATATAAAACACAAAATATAAAGTTTTATTTTCAGAAGGTATGGTCACATAGAGGCTTAGATAAGCTTAATTTAATAGGAATATATCACTGTTCAGTTTTAATCTTCCAAAAAATCAAGAAGCTCATTTAATATGTTTACAGCATCTCACTCCAGCTATGTATCCACAAGTTTATTCACTGACCAATTTCTTTTTGATGGATGTGAGCATGCATCGATTAATCTAATATGCGGCAGTTTATGAGAATCTCTTACAGGAGCCATTAAGTAGTTCTGGACCTTATTAGTAGTAGAATGAATAGGTAACAAATATTTTGCTATCTTCCACTGATCAAGAATAAAAAATAAGCAATGTTATGATACAATTTCAAATGGCATAAAAAGTTTGGAAAAAGGTATTAAAAATAGAGCTTTTGTATTTAAGGACAGAGTAACAAATTGTGTGTAATGGGTTAAACTATTGGTAGATTGCTGAGCTAAAATTCTTACATCAATAACTGCAGTATAGAAAAAAGTGTTTCAGTTGTCTGTTAATAAACAATACTCAGAGCTCATTGGTGTTTGGTAGCAGAAATATTCTTATTTCATGTGAAAGCCTTTCAGGTTTCAGATAAAGTTACCAAAAGCAGTTTCAAATACAAAACTTGTTCACACACGATTTGTTTTCCTCCCATGGGTAACAAGCTTAAATCAACTTTCCCCAACAAAAAGTAAAAGATCAACTTTTACTAACAATGGCCAACCTCCCATTTTCTATAGTAGTTTCAAAGTCCTTCACTAAATTAAGAGGAATTTAAAATTCTATTTTTTAAATACTATGTGTGTAAAATATATGATGTATATTTAAATAAAGAGTTTAATTTTAAACAAGGAAACGTTAATTGACCTTGGAAGAAATCAAACTACATAGATAACATTTGTTGTTAATTAAGCAAAATAAAATAGTTCTCTAATACTATATTTGATTTCTCATGCCTTGACATAAACTGAGAGCAATATTTATTTTGAACATACTAAGTAAAAAGCTTCTATTTGTTATTGAAAACTATGAAAATTACCTTAAATAAAACTGGAGGAGTAAAGAAAGTTTCATTTTCAATGTATTCCTTTAATTTAAAAAGTTCCCACTAAAGAATAGTTATGCATATCATAGTTGCTTAACTGTTTCATAACTTAGCAATTTAAGGTCTTAACCTATTGCAAACTTCTGTTTAATTAAGAGATTTAAAAAAAAAATCATGTTTCTTTTCTGCTTTGATTTCTCTGACTGCTAGCTTTGACTTTTTGCACACCCAGAATGGCAAATTTCTTCAAGTATAAAAAGTAAATGCTGTTAAAAGGATTATTCTGGTTTAAAAATTTTTCCTTAGCAGGAATTTATTCCATCATAATTTGTGCAAACCTGTGAAATAAGTAGTGGCAGTAAGGCTGAACTTTACACAAACTCCTCTCTTTTCCTTACCGGAAATTATACTTCAAAAATGGAGTATTCTTAACAGGTTCGTAAAATTTGTTTCTCCTCTGTGGTCATGCAAATCTCATAGGCAACATACATATAGTCTCTCTTCATAATTTGTTTTAATGAAAAATTCGATTGAAAAGGGAAATTGCAGGCTAGTCCTCTACAGACAAATCTAAGAGACAAGAAGTAAGAAAACCAATAAAGTAAAAAATAAATTAAATGCCCTCAATTTTATCCTTTTTGCCCACTGAATATTTCATAGACTGGTGACTATTTTGCAATCCCATAGGGGTTTTTTGTTAACTATTGGCAAAATTGCATTTTAACTCCTGAATTTTCATGTCTGGCATACTTTTGTCTTTTCTATTAAGTCTTGTCTGACATATTCTTCTAACTAACTCCTCATAAAAAAACTAGTCAGATTCTAGTCATTAATGTGGGAATTCTTAAATCATTCATCTAAATCTCTTAGTAACTCTACCCATTTATGACTACTAGTTATTTTCAAAGCAACTAATAGTTTAACATTAATATTTGCTTACAAAAAACTAAAATACCATATATGCAGAAAAATAATGAATTATAGAAAAATAATTCTAAAATCTTACATTCTTAGAAATGTTAAATTACATATGTATATAAATTTGTAACATTAAATAGAATCTAATATATAAGAGGAATGTTTGATATAGGTTACAGTAAAATAGAAAGAGTATCATTTATAGCTTTGTAAGTCTAGAGAAAAGAGATTAAAAGAAAAGAAAAGCTGTTATCTTTCGAATTTTTTAATTAAATTCAATAATCAAGTAGGTTTGAAACAACATATTCATGTATGACGACACAGTTTTGTGTGTAGCCTGTTCTTGCTGCTCTTGATAACAAATTCTTTTCATTCCCCTCACATTCCATATATCCCCCAAGGGGGGAAAATATTTACTAAACTATCATTAATCTATTGTCATTTTGCACAACTTAATTCAATCATACTTATATTAGTAAAGCAATTTATTCATGTTTGAGAACTGTGCAAAAAGAAAGGAATGAACAAGATAGAGAAGGTATTTGGAATATAAGGCTTTGAGAATAGTATTCCTATTAGAAAATACCCAAAGAGCCAAACAGCTCCATGTTCACAAACTATAAATTAAGCCATTAAATGGACGTTATCTATCTATTAAAATCACTGTAGAATTAGCACATGTGCTGATTAATTTATAGCATTTTTTTATGATTTAAAATATGAGATATTCATTGTCCTCTTAGCTAACAACATTTTCTTAAACATTACACCTGGTTCTGCCTAAAGTGCTATATCGATTCTTTGTGCTTTTCTAAAGACACTTAATTTTACTTTTATATTTTATAATTTTGCTTTACTATATCTTTTCATCGACCATTTGAAACATGTTTTTGTTAGTAAATTCACATACAGAAATTAAGGTCAAATTATACTGTAATAAGAACCTACGCTTTCTTTCCACTCCCTTTCTTTTTCTAGAATAAAATTTTTTTAGGTCTGCATCGTCTCCCTGTGATTATTGTTTAGAGTAAACATAGCCCTATGTTTCAGATGAATAGCTTTGCACAGTAAGATACCTCTTTATACAGAGAAACAATACATCACTTGTCAAATGATTTTCAATTTATATAATTTGCATAGACCTCTGATTATAATTTAAAGAAACTGATGGAAAACAATTGTTTAATGCTCTAGTATTAAGAATCTATTATTTGATGGGCTTAAATTTCAAAATTTCATTTATTTTTTGTAGAGTCTGGGCTTTCTAAGTATGAGTCTTTCAAATACTTTACCTAGTTATGCACTATTGTATTGGCAATCAAGTTTTAAAGAAAGGTATCTGGTAATCAGTTACTTCTTTGATGTGGTGAAACTCGGTAGTTTCATTTGAATAACCCTTATGAGAAAAAGAGGCATCAAAGAGAGTTATTTTTGATTATTCAGTATAATTTTTCATTTTCAATTAAAATATATGTTGTACCCTCATTTTTACTGACTTGATACTGTCTTATGGTTAAGTTCAATTTTCTTTATACAGCGAAATGTAAACCAACAGTATTTTCTTTTTGTTTTATTTTCCTTTCTTCTTTAAAAACAATTTAACATTTAACTTTCTAATTTATGCAATTAAAATTTTTATTATTGTGTCTTTAAAAAATTCAGGACACACATGTATATTGATCAGATTCATGAGCCAATCTTTTAAAATGATTTCAGTTGGTATATCTGAGCACATTTAAAATTATTAGTAAACAGGGTAGAAAAAGGAAATGATAATGACTTACGCAGATAGCACCAAAAAAACAATCAAATCCTTTTACTACCTAATGAAATATTATACATCCATTACAAAGCCTGTGCATGATCTAAGAATGGAACAATAAGATCACTTACATGAAAACTGAATTGCTTTACAAGATTCTTTTTATAATCTGTGCATTTATATATTAAAATTTCAATATTCAAAAGTGATTGAATCCGCATCAGTTTTTCATGGTAATACAAGAAAATCGAAAACTTCTTATTCTACTCTAAAGGGAAAAAAGCTGTATATTACAACATTGAAAATTGAAGTTTTTATAACTATTTTATCTTTGGCTCAATCTAAGCACTATCATTTTAAATGAAACCATATAATTTATAAAATGATATTTTTACAAATATGCAAGAAGTAGTTTGAGAGAGTTCAGAAAAATTCCAGTTCTGAGTATTCATTGGCTGTTCTCAGCTGCATTATGCTTATGTATTTCCAAAAATATTAGAATATTCACTATAACCAATGAAATTTTGATCCCATAGTAAACGTATATGATTATGGTTACTTGTCACATTGCAAGTTTTCCTTTTCTAAATCATGGTTCCCTAAAACATATTTCTCCAGTAGTAGAGGTTATGAAAGGAAAGGAGAGAGATGGTAGCATGTCAGAACAAGGGGTCATTTGAGCAGATCAAACATTGCAATAAATATTTTTATCAGAAATTTACGTACTGAAGAAATAGATAAGTGATATAACTGACATGGTTAAATAGTTTATCGGGTAGACCTAGGTTTAATTTGCAAAATGACTGCCATCATCTGTGTGAACAAAATCCCCCTTTTCCTTTTCTTTTTTTGTTTCTTTTATATCGACAAGTTAAAATCAATGTATAATTTTGCATTTTTACTTTTTATATTATAGAGATCTGGTAAAATGATTTATATCATGAAGCTTTTAACTTCAGTTTGTCATTTTTGAAAAAGGAGAAAACAGATCTTAAAAGAAGAAATTTGAATATGCGGTTCTGCTTTTATGGGAAAGTAGAGGCTAAGATAGTTATTTGTGACCATTTTCAGTAAATTCTCTCTTATCTCCAAAAAAAAAAAAATGACCCAAAATGAGCTCATTGATATCTAAAGTTATAAACTGGATATTTATCCTTTTGGTCTGGTGCTGGTACTTTGACTTCCATTTGATAAAATGCAAATATCTAAAAGAGGAGATTACTATTTTATTCACTCATTTATACTTTCCTATAAATAATAGGTATACAATCAATACTTCATTCTCACTGTCAGATAATTTATTAAAAGAGAACATGATTGATTTTTGTGAGGAATGAGGAAGACAGAAATAAAGAAGCAATTCTCAATAAGGCATATAATAAGAGGAGGAGAAAAAGTAAAATTGAGAAAAGAGCTCACAAAGACTTTTATTTATTTCACAAATTCACTGAGAGTCAATCTTTATTCTAGTTCAGAGAAAACAGTCATAACATGAAACAAGTTCTGCATTATAGAATACTTAATGATAAAAATAAATATTAGAGATAGCTAATACTAGAGAGTATTTAAATAGTATTATTGGTTACTAAACAGTTTGAAAACAGTATGAAGAATGAGTAAAGATTATATTCCCTAGTATCTCAATATTAAACAAATATTAAACAAAATACATTTGCTCTTTTCCGTGAATAAATGTGAGGAGACCAGAAGAAACAGGTTCACTTCAAAATTTGCATATGCATATTGAAATGCAAAGAATTAAAATTTTCCTTTTCAATAGTCCTTGAAGATTGGAGATATGATAAAATGTGATGGCTATTTCCATTAATTGAGTTGTAGTAAGAAACAATCTCAATGAATTATTTAAAAGGAGTTTACTATAGAGAGGGTTTTTTTGTTTTGTTTTGTTTTGTTTTTATATCTTTAAAATTTACATACAATATAATTCACTTTTTTGTTGGAGAAATATGTGAATTTTTCTACGTATATAGACTTTTAACTACCAACACAGACAGGACACAGAACAATTCCAACACTCAAAAAAATTCCTTTGGATTGAGACCCTACTCCTTTATCTATCCCCATATCTATTCTCTGTTGCTATAGTTTTGCCTTTTCAGAACATTATAAAAATGAAAACAAACCGTATGTAACATTTTGATTCTGGCCTCTTTAATTTAGCATAATGTAGTTGAGATTCATTCACGATGCTTCATGTATTGATAGTTTGAGTCTTTTCAATGCTTAGTAATGTTTCATTGTGTGAATGTATCAAAGTCTGTTTATCCATTCACTTGTTGAAGGCTACTGGGATTTACAATTATGGCAACAGTGAATACCGCTGCTAGAAATATTCATTTGAAGGGTTTCATGCATAAGTTTTCATTTCTCTAGGATAAATAGTTAGAAGAGGGATTGTTGGGTCAATTAACTTGTAAATCAATGTAATTCATCATAACAATTACCTAGTGACAATATCATAGTGTCGTATTAATTCATGTATGGACAATATTTGGCAAAATTTAACATCCATTCATGATGTGAACTCTCAGTGAACTAGCGATCTCTGATCACAGCAGGATCTATCAAATATAGCCCCAATGAAAAGAGATGGCTGTCTGGAGTATGATGCATTTCTACTTGTGCTCTTATTTCTGTTTCACAAATTCTGATGCACATCTAGAAGTTTAGATTTAAATGTCTTATAAGTTAAATTACAAATTAAGTAGTAATAAGAAAATTAGATCTCATTTAATTTCTCCCAAGATTTGCTTTTAGGAAACATCTATAAGAAAGACCAAACAAAAAGAAATGGAAATTGGTGTGTTGGCATGGAGGAAACCCCACATACAGGATAGGGTCAGATACTGAAAGGTAAAATGAGGTAGGTATAACATCCTGAGCCAAGGACGAGGCACCTGAGGCCTGAGAGGAGAATAGTTCAATAATTAGATATGTATTCTACCATAGAAATAGTCATACGAAAAATTATTTCTGATATTAACTTTTTATGGGTAAGGCCCCAATTTATTTAGGGGAGAGGTAAAAGTTTCTGTTGATCCTGTAGGGTCTTGATTGCCTAGAGTGCAAAATGATCTACATGCTGAAGTAAACTTGGGGAGGCCTGTTTTGAACCCCTTTAAGTGTAATGAAACAGACTTTGATCAATCTTCTTTTGAATGAAAAAATATTTTGCTTGGTTAGAAATTCAGAGCTAAGATGATACTCCATTTAGTCAGTTGTAGGACTGAGGATCTTAATCCATGAAATACTCTAAGTCATATGAAATACCCAGTTATATGTTATTGCAAATACAAAATTCTAGAAAGGTTTTGTAATATTAAACAGAAAAATATCATGACAGACTATTACTTAGAATCAGTGCATTTATTTCAGCCATACCTTTGAAACATTTTGATCATGTAGTATATGGTAGGAACATTATATTGATCATGTAGTATATGGTAGGAACATTCCCCAATTATCTCTTTAGAGAATTAAAAAATTTGGGTATTGATATTGGTTATTATGAGATAAATGAATTAAGTCTATTTTAGTTCTACAAATATTTGTTAATATAAAGCTTAATATGTTAACAATTTCAGGAAATGTTGCAGATACAAGACAGGTGAGAAACCAAACACCACTCAGAGAGTTGGAGAATTCAGGTTTATTATACCCCGGCAGTCTCAGAAGAGCTAGTGCTCTGAAGATTTGGGCCTCAAGCTCAGGGGTAACCTTACTTTTATAGGGATTAACAAGCAAAAGCAGTACATCTGTTCTTAACAAACAAAGGCAAAACATCGGTTATCTAAAAAAATTCCTCTTCATTCTCTTCTTTTGATGCCCTTTAAATTCTTATAGGGCATCAACCTCCTGATCTTTCTGGCCTAGGGTCTGGAATAAGGGTGGTCCAGATGTCACAACCATCTGTAGAGCTATGAAGGGCATGAGGAGACTCCATATCTGGACTACGAGCCCCATGACTCATTTAATTGTTGATGGATTGTGGCGGACCCCTTCTAAGATAGGATGACCTCAGTGTCTTTGCAGGCAGACCCAGAAAACCCTCTAACTAATTTTCTTGCCTAACTCCTTTCTAAGAGCCATGAACCACCTAATTAGTATAGACATTGAGGGATGGGAGGTCTCTTCTGCAGACCAATAGCCTAAGAAATATTAAAACAAAAATCTAATTTTGCATTAGCTTAAAACTCCTAAAATTTCCTCTCAGGATTTCTCTTCACAATCCTACCGCTTGCCTCATTCCTTCAGTTTGCCTCTTCTCACTCATTCAGAAATAACCAACTTTAAAACAAACACTTTTCCTTCAATTCCCTTCAAAATAAATCTCCATACTTTATACTTTCTGTTACCAAAAACATTGTCCTTTTCATCATAATTAGAATTCTTAACTGAACCACCATATGACATATGACACAAACAAATATAGATGAAAGGTCATGCACATACTCATATTTCCCTATCATCAGTATTTGTAACTTCTCTGAGGGTACATATCTAGTTTCCTCAGGGAACGATGAAATAGATGGAGTCCCAAGAGAATTCGTTTTCCCCTCAGAGTCTGAGGGTGAAGAGGGAGAAAATTCCTGATTACCGAGATCTCTGGAAAGGTGCTCCTATCATTGGGCCAGCTAATAAGTCTGGGTCTTGACAAAGGAACATAGAAACTGAACCTTTACTGGTACTGCAGTCCTGGCTTGCCTGGGCTTGCCATTATACTAAGCCACTCGATTAACTTGTTGGTCAATGTTTTCTGATATATTAGCTGATTCTTGATGCATTAAAAGCCTGGAGGGGTCTACACCCGAGTTATAATATTGCTCCTTAGTTAAAATATCCCATCCTAACAAGGGAGCTGGGAAGATTGGAACTATTAAAAACTACTGAAAGATCTGATCTTCAAATTGGCAGGTCAGTGGTGGAGTAAAATGGCTGACCTTGCCTTCCCCTTCTACTCCTATGATAACTGTAGTTCATGAGAGTTTTCCTGCAAATGCAGGGAGGACAGAATAGGTTGCCCCTGTATCTAAAAGAAACTGAATTTGCTTATCTATTATGTCCAGAGTTACCAGGGTTTTCTTGGTAGTGATGACCACTTTCCTGGACAGGGGCAGGAAGGATGGCCCCAGACCTCTTCACACAGTTCCCAGTCCTAGGCTACTAGAGTGTTGGCTGGCCGCCCTCCTCTCTGGGAGTGTGGACAGTCAACTCTCCAATGCCAGGCATTAGTACTGTGGCAAGAACTCAGGGGCTTTTAGATACAGTCCTTTGCCCAATGTCCTACTTTCTTGCATTTGAAGCAAGAACTCAATGTCTCCGTATTCCCCAGTCTCTTAAGGGATGCTTGTCAGGTACCAAGGGCCTGGCCAACTGCGACAGCCATAATCCTGGCTTGTCGTTTTTCTTTATTCTGTTCTCTTTTTCTCTCTTCAAGATCTCGAGTGTTATAGACCATGAAGACCGTACATAGTATTTGGTTAGTCTGGCACCATTTGCAGCTTTTGAAGCTTGTGTCTGATAAAATGCTTGCCTAATAAAGTTAACCCTGCAGGGGATGTGGGGTCTACATTAGTATACCTCCTAAAGGATTCTTCCAGTAGGCTAAAAAGCTGGCCAGGTTGTTATATTTTTCTTGAGTTCACGGCTTTTGTATTCCTTTTTTTTTTTTCTTTCTCCCTATGAGGGTCTCTATAAATTTGGTGCATCTAGCCATTCCCTCTTTGGTATTATAATTTCAATAAGGATCAACTAATGGTACTACCTCTGTTCCAGGGGCATGGCTCTGGGGGTTTCTAGCAAAGGCCTCATCTGCCTCCTGATGGGCCGTTGTTAGAATGCGGTCCTTTTCAATGATTGTTGTACTACGGAGCTGCAGATGAGCCCAATTGGACTCTGTAGCCTTTAGGGGAACTTAAGGGTGCCCAGCCATAGAGCCACAAATTCGTACCTGACCGAGTCAAATTGGCCAGGCATCCATTCACTCACTCATTCACACACTAGTTTAAAACATTGCCTTCCTTCTTTTGGACCTATGTCTTCCTCCCTGACCTATGTCTTCCATCCTGACCTATGTCTTCCTCTCCTTAGAAGACCCTGACCTATGTCATCCGTCCTGACCTATGTCTTCACCCACTTGGAAGACTCTGACCTATGTCTTCCCCCGCTTGGAAGACCCTGATGTCTTCTCCCCTTTCGAAGTCCATCTGATGTCTGCCCCACCTTGGAAGACCCTGGCCTATGACTGAGGTCAGGATTTTCCCAGTGGAGGGAGACATCAGGGTCTTCCCAAGATGTGGAAGACATCAGGGTCACTCCAGTAGGGGAGACCTGTGTCTTCTAACTGAAGACTAGGAGGTGATCAAGCTCTTCTTCCGTCCAGAGACGGGACCACACTAGGGGGCTGAGCCCCGGGGCCTTACCATATCCTGTGGCCATTACTGGTAAGTTGGTCTGTCCCTCCTATGAGTCCAGTCAGGGGCCCGGACATCCTGGGAGTCAGGGTGCTGGTCCAAAAGAGAACCCGGAATACCATCAGGTGGTGTACCTCCTCGTTCATCTTGGAGCTCCGCCCCCTGGCCTGGCTGAGCCACCAGTCCAGTGGCTCAAAGAGCCAGCATGGTTGGAATCTTGTTGGGCCCTTCAGAAATGTTGCAGAAACAAGACCGATGAGAAACCAAGCACCACTCAGAGAGTTGGAGAACTCAGATTTATTATGCCAGCTGTTACAGAAGAGCTAGTGCTCTGAAGATCTGGGCCCTGAGCTCAGGGGTAACCTTACTTTTATAGGGCTTAACAAGCAAAGGCAATACATCTGTTCTTAACAAGCAAAGGCAATACATCTGTTATCTAGAAAATTCCTCTTCAGAGAAACTTCCTGAAATTATAAGTCTCTAGTTACTTCAATATCTCACTTTTGCTCCTCTACCCTTCTAATACTTTTGTAAACAGCTCACAATTTTTAATATCTTCTGTATAAATTAACTAGCATGACTTCTGTTTTCCTAACTGTATCCTAAGAGAGGCATCATCAAACAACATTGATGTTAATAAACTAGCTGTATAGAGTATTGTAACAACATACTAATAGCATCAATATTATTACTAATATTAATAAAGAGCTACAATTTATTTGGACTCCATTTTGTGCTAGGCATTTTGTATAATAGCGTCCTTTAAAATAGCTTACACACAGAAGAAGCAATTGAGTCAAGTAAGAGTAAAGCTATGCCAGTTTTGAATACGATCTTTCAAAATTGTTTAAAAGCATTTTCAATATGTATCTGATAAATAAATACTTAAAGCAAAAACTCAGAATCAACTATTTTGAAGTTAATCTATCTTACATGACAGCTCATTTAGCGGTCCAATAGCCATCCAACTGTCAATATTGTTAATTTTTTTTATTTTTAATGATGGAACTAGAATATGCTTCCAATGAAATGCCCTAGTGCTGTAACATTCAGGCTGTGAAATGCTGCCTTGTCAAGCGTTTCAGGTGCCAAGTCCAATTCAATATTCTTTAACGTGTGAAAATAATTTTGGCATAACATTTTATGTTTTCTGAAAAGTCCTCACACTCAAAATGAATAGTTTGGTGCTGCCAATTGACGCCTTATGAAGCTGGCCACTTTTAATTGTTTCCCACACACCTTAGAATGACAATAATACCAAAGTCTAGTTTAATAATTGATTACTTATTTGAAAGAGCTTTATACTTTTCTTTGGCTACCTTTTTTTTAAAAGCTTCCTCTAAAAGAAAAAAGTACCCTAATTTAATTTTTAAGAAAAAGTTTCATTCCTCAAGTTCTTTAGAAAAAAATTTAAAATCTCCCTTAAACGTTTAGTTATCTAAATCTTATTAATGGCAGTGATTATTATTTATTTATTTTTCCATTAATTTTTAAGTTATAACTTTAGTACATACTGAATTTCTTCTAACAACAAATTATACTTTATATTTATTATACCATATATTTTGTGTTATAGTTTACCATTTTATACCATTTATGTTTTAGAAATTGGTCAAAACCTAATAATTCTGAATACATATAGTATAAACTATATGTTCCTTCCATATACACAAGCTCCTTAAGGAAAAATATTATGAATATAACAATATTTGTATATATAAGCTCTGGTACTAATAAAACATTCAACTAACTTATTTCTATTATCTCTGTTTTAAGGTTTACAACTTCTAAGTTAATAATGAATTGCTAAAGCATGCCTACTTAAAATTGAGAATTATGACACTTTCATCATGGATTCCATCTGGTTTAGGTGCCCTCTGCCTTGTTTGCTAGTGATTAAAGTGGATAACATTTATTTAACAAACATAGTTTCAGTGCTAATCCTCAAGTGAAAACAAAGCATTCGATATGACAAACAATATCCTTACTCTTTAAAACTTTCATTCAAGAAACATAAGGAAAATAAATAAAATGATAATTCCTCATAATAATAATGTTCTAAAGAGAGTAAATTACAAAAAAAAATAATCTGAGGAAGAATGATTATAAATAAGTCCAGAAAGAAATCATCTTAGCAAACATGATGTTCAAACCAGGAACTAAATTTTGTAAACAATATATTCTGATAGAAGAAAAAACATTTCAGTCCATGACTAGCTTGAAGTCCTAAAAGTGAGAATAAACTTGACTTCCTTAAAAAAAATTGCTTTTCTTTCTTTTCCTTCTCTCTCCTCTCTTCTCCTCTTCTTTTTGTTTAGTAAGTAGTTTAGATTTTACAGCAAGAATAACAAGAAGTATTTTGGGGAGGGGTTGAATAAGGGAGTAATTTTATTTTATTTGAACTTATAATAAAGAATCTGGGTTCTCTCAATCTTATAATGAAATAGAAGGGGAAAAATATAAAGCATCCCTTAGTCCTAAGTGAGAGATAATGGTTATTTAGGATGGTATTAATGGATGTAAATAGAAACAGGCTTATCTGCGTGTTCTGTTGGCAAAATTAAAAATATTTACTGATAAATTAAAACAGAGACAAGGGATAAAATAAGTTAAGTGAGCCAATGAAAATTCTGGGTAAAGCTAATGGAAAGTCTCTTCAACAATGTTTCTGTCAAGCTTTACCACTTATAATCACCCAAATATTATATAATTTAATCTTATCAATAATAATAAGAAATAATTATTCTTACTCTACTCTGAAGATGAGTTCACTGTACGTCACTAAGATTAAATCAATGTCTGAAGATTGGAGAGCCTTCTTTAAAGCAAAATTAGTAATATAAAATAAAACTTCAGAATCTATGTTTAAAGTGTATGATAAAAAATACCACAGAAATATAAGTTGGATCTAGTGATTTTTTCCAATTGGAGGCCACTGAAATGGGAGCTGTGAACATGTGATCAATTATTTTTAACGTATAAATTGCTCAAAACCGTGTGCCTCTGAAATGAAGTGTTTGTACCTTAAGGTGAAAGTTAGAAAAAATCTCCTTCAAAGAAATATTTTTACCAAATTATTTAATATAGATTTCTCATATGTAAAACTCTAAATTTCATGAAAAAATGACCAGAAAAATGTATTCTTCATTACTATATCATTCAATTATGAAACAAAAATTAATTTAAGTCAGAAGTGCATCAGGAATTAATTTAGCAAGCAAACCTTGGAGTATCAATATTATTATTATTATATTATTACTATGTTTGTTATTACTTAAGTACCTACTAACTGCTACTTTCCATAGTCATTTCACTTAATTATCAAAAATATACTATAAATACAATATCAAATAGAATGATGATAATGGGTTTCCATGTCTCATTCCTAATCTTAGTGGAAATGCTTTTCAAAATTTCCTTGTACAGAGTAATTGTTTTTGTAAGATTTTGTAGATGCTCTTCTACATTCTAACATTCCCTAAATAAGTCAATTTTTGTGATGTAGTGTGCATTTTGTTTTTCAGTAAATTTAATTTTGTAATGTATTATTTGAGTTTTGTATCTATGTTCATGATAGTAAAATACTTATATATTTTTTTTAATAATGCCCTCTTCAGACTTTAGTAGCAAGGATATGTTGGTCTCATAAAAGGAATTGAAAATCTTTTCCCTTTTTCCTCATCTGTGGAAGAGTTTGTTATAGAATGAAAATTATTTGTTGCTTCTGATTGAAAACATCCCTCAGTATAGAAAACCTTAGCCTTCATTTATTACTGTGGGTATGTTTTTAAGTGCAGATTCTATTTCTTTAATATGTATAAGGGCTAATTAGAATATCCCTTTATTCATGTGTCATTTTTACTAAATTGTATTTTGATTCCTTTAGGAATTTTTTCCTGTTTATTTTTCAAATAATTATTGATATTAGCTATTCATCATACTTTTCATGTTTTTCAATGTCTATAGTATCTATAGTCATATTTTTTATTTCTTACTGATATTGTCTATTTTGTTTCCAAGATCTCTTTACTCTCTCCATTCTCAGAAAGTTATCACTTTTTACATATCTATTCAAAGAAATAATTGTTCCTCCTTTTGTAATTTAGATATATCATATTATTATTTAGTACAAAATGTTTTCTAATTACCTTTGTGATTTACTTCTCTGACTCATGGATTATTTAGTTAAAAAGGTTTACATTTCTAAACATACAGTTGTTTTCAAGTTATATTCTGTTATGATTTTCTAGCTTACTTCCATTTTTCTGTAATCACAGTGATTCTGAATAATTTAAATCTTTATGTCAACATCTGATTGGTGGCATAACATACTGTGAAATTTTATTAACATTGCACATGTACTTGAAAAGATGTGCTTTCTGCAATTTCTGAAAGCTGTCTTCTGTAGATAAAAATTACACCAAGTTTGGTAATCATGGAGTTCAAATCTTCTATATTCTTACTCATTTTTGCTCTGTTTGTCCTAGCAAGTATTGAGAAAGATATTTTAAAAACTCCCACTATAATTATGAGTTTTTATGTTTATCTTTTTTGTTTTATCAAATTTTACTTTACCTGTTTTGACATTATGATATTATATGGCTACAAATTAAAATTTACTATATATTCTGGGTTAATTAAGCATTTAATCATCATGAAAATTTCCTCTATCTTTTCCCTTAGATTCAACTGTTTCTGATTAACAGCTCCATCAATTTCTTTTGGTTGATGTTGCTTAATAGTTGAATATCTATGCTTTTAAATAATTTTATGTTTCTTTTATTAGCAGTATATAACTTATTTTCTTTTATATCTGATAACTATTGGCTCTTAAACATAAATTTCACTTTTATTTAATGAGTTTTCTGATATTTGAGGGTTTAAATAAATAATTTTACTATTTCCTTTCTAATTATTCTGCTGATTATGTTTCTCTTATCACTTATTTAACTTTTATATATTAATTTTTATTTATTTGTTTTTTAGGCAATGCAACCCTTGGTTGACCTCACAGATTGCAAGAACCTTGTCAGCTTACAATCCCTTACTTTTTAATTTTTTATGCCTACAACACCTGGTCTTCCTAGGTGGTCTCCCATCCAAATACTAACCAGGACCGATCCTGGTTAGCTTCCAAGATCAGAGGAATCAGGCTTGTTCAAGATAGCATGGCTGTAGACTATATATTGATTTTTAAAAGTCATTTCATTTTCTTTCTATTATCTGTGTAGTTACTCATTCTTATTATATTAACAGTTTCCAGATTTTATTATATATTTCCATCTTTTCAGTATTTAATAAAAATTTCTACATTTCAATCTGGAAATGACCAGGGCTTTGGATCACATTAACTCCATTTATCTTTCTCTGAATTTAGATCCTCTTGCTCTCGTGAACTTAAATGTTTAAAACTCTATTAGATGTCACCATATAGGTTTTTTTTTTACCATATAGTTTTAAGCAGCTAATGTTCATTCTGATACATCAAAATACTTCTCCTTCATATATCCTTTATTCTTTCCTGATTCTTTTCTTTCCAGATCTTCTATCTGGTTTCATTTATATTTTGTTTGGCGATAACTCTATAATACTTCTTTTATCACCAGGAATGTTAGTGATATATTTTCTTACCTTTTTTTAAATAAACTGTTTTTCATCTTTATTTTGAGGATAATTTTGCTAAAATTCTAAGGTGGAAGTCCTCCCCCTCACAAAATTTTTAAATATCATATTTAATCATGTTTTTGTTTCTAATGTTTTATCTGAGAAGTTATGTCAGTATTTTCATTGATTATTTGAAGACACTCACTTGTATCTCATAACTTTTTACTTTTCTATGTCTTCATTTCTTTTATATGTTCATTCATGAGAAATATTGATGTCATTGTTTTTGCTGGGGCTATTATATTAGCCTACCCAATAATATTTTATGTCTTTGGGCAGTGATTCTAAAGTTTGCATAGGAGAAGGTCAATCGAATAGGGTCAAATGGAGGATTTAGTTTAAATCCTCCATATATGTACTTATCTTTCAATTACGATACAATTGCTTACACTAACTCAGTTTAAAAATATTTTAAGTTTAAACTTAAATTTACCTGTAACTTAAACACACACACACACACACACACACACACACACAGACACTTTTAGTGACTCTATGAAATCCAGGGTTAGAATTAAATAGATATCACTAAAATAATTCTTATATGTTTCATGCTTTAAATTAAACTTGAGTGCTACTACTTCTTGATGATAAGGCCTGCGCTTTCATGGTAGCAAAAAGGAAAAGAAAATATATGAAATATTTAAAAGTCAACAGCCTTCTACAGGAGGTTATTGTAGAGTAGGGGATGCAAGAAAGCCTGATAACTGAATTCCAGAAAAGAACATGTCTTCCATAGGTGAGCAGAGAGCCACAGCTGCTGAGGAAAACACACACACAAAAATGACAACACTTTTTCTGGGTGCAGATAGGTAGAGGAGTAGACAGAAATTTTAATGACAATTTGAAATAACGAGATAAATTAGAATTCAAAGTCTTCAAATGTAAAGTTTTATCACACAACCTAAAATGTCTCCTCTCTCCTGGATTTTGCTGAGAAAGGAGCAGTAAAGCAGTAGCTGGGAATCAGAAAATTTATGAATTCTCTATGATTTTCAAAGAGATTACTTTCATAGGTTCTGACACAAAACTGAAATAGCGCTCCAATAACTTTCCAGATTAAATGTTTACAAGATTAAAGAGATCAACCTTTTAGCAACTGTGATATGAGCAGGTAAGGTTTTCACTAACAAGGGATAAAAAACAATCTAATTAAAACCGCATCTAAATTGGTATAATATGAATGTTTAGCTCCTTATCCTAGCTGCTAGATATAGGAGAGAGCTTGTAAACCAGGGATGTAAATTGAAAAGTATCATATTCCCATTTTCCCTACATTGTTATTTAATATCAATTGTCAAGAAAATAAGAGAAAAAAATGAAAAGAAATATATATACACACACACACACACACACACACACACACATACATACACACACACAAAACAGGGAACTTGATACACAATTAAGAGAAAAAATATTCAATAGAAACAGATCCATAGATGACTCAGACATCAGCATTACCATTTAAGAAATGATGATAATATATATATTATAGCCTCAAGGAGAAAATCAAGCTGGTTCTTTACAAAGTGGAGGCAATCAGGTACATTTTGATTCTCCTTCCCTAAACAGTAAACATTCTGTTTTTTCAATTATGGCTTTACAGAAAAGGACAGAGTGAAGGCCACTTGAAACCTTAAAGTTTTGCCAAGTTAAATGATAAGTCTAAGTGTATCCGCTTTGACATCTTATTACAAAGAAACTAAAAGATGAATTTAAATCTGTTAATGAAAATATTTTAGATTTTGTTTATGAACATGTTTTTAATAATTATTAAATACATTTCCAGTAAAAGAATCTATGCTTCTACTAATTACAAAATGTATTCGTAAATTTACCAATCTAATAAACGCTAACTGCTTACTTAGTTTTCAATAGAAATGGAGGGTTTTTTCAAGAGTTAAAATTCCAATATATATAATTAAAACTAGTAGGAATCATAAGGAAAACAACTTCGAATACAATGAAACAATAAGTTTTCAGTAAAAGAAGGTATAATGTATAAAAAATGTGGGGGAAGGAAAGTAATTTTGTCCTAAAGTAAGCCTGACTTTTTTTCCAGAATGAAAGAGAATAAAAAATTAAAAAAATAAAAAATAAATAAAATGAGAAAAAGTCTAAACACAAAAAGAAAATTGTAAAAGGTTTTGTGGAAAATGTATCTTAAGAAAGGAAATTTTGTGTGGTCAAGGTAAATAAGTTTGAATTTAAATATCAAAAACAAATTGATGAAAAATTAGACTTCTAATTGACCTGGAAATGGCTTTGGGGTGTCCCAAAGAGCCCATGGAATGCCTAAAAATATTTGTTTTTCTCCTTATAAAAGAGGAATAGTAAACTAATTAGATTTATTTGGTATGTTAAAACTACATGGGAAACATTCTCAAATGAAAATAACATTGAGCCTTCTTTATGTTGTATTTGTATGTGTTTTAAGTATTCCAGAAAATTATGTTAAATTCTTAGAAATTTGAGATATCCTGGCATAAGACATCTGTCATTAAAATTGAGGCATACCCTAAAAGGACTGAATCTGAGTATCATATTGTAGCACATATAGACAAAGTCCATGCTATTTCTGCAAAAATGGCCCCTCATTCTCAGACTTGTGTCATCATGATGCCCTTGTAACATGCCAACAGTCTGCTTCTAAATTAGAGAAACTAAGATAGGTAAAAATGGCAGTAAATTAAACAAATAGTTGGGGTATGGGAAAGCCAAGATGGCCACTTGGTTCTTCCAGACTCCCAGGCAAGCTCCATTTTTTCAGTGTTTGCATTCCTTCATGCATCATAGTGCATTTAAACTGGACTTCATTCAACTGCCACTTAGTATCGGTTATCAATATGTTCTTGTTGTATGTATATTTTCTGGATGGTTTGAAGCCTTTCCTTGCTTCAAGTGTCATGTCTTCAAAGTGACAAAAATGATAGAAAATATGTTTCCTACTTGGGGTATTCTTTCCAAGTGCTCCTTTGCAGCTATTTACTTAGCCCCACCATATTCCATGGGATGATGATGGTATTTGTCACTGTTTTCCTTCCCGACATCTGAAATGAGTTCATTATATTGATGACATAATATCACTGTGATAATTTGCCTCCATTACAGAAAACCTAGCAGGCTCTACTGGATCATTTATAGCAGAGAGAATCAGTAGTGAAGTTACAGGAAATTAAAGGTCCATTCATTACTGTAAATAAAGTTTTCGGGAAGTCGTATGGTTGAGTAAGATTTGTGTTCTCCCCAAGACTGTCACAGAAAAATTAAAAAAAAAGTTATTAACCTATACCATACCAAGAAATATGAAAGAAGCACAGGCTTTTGAGAGAATTCTGGGGTAATGGTGAACTTTTATATACCATTTAGCACATTATATTGTCTAGTTAACTAGTTAAGAAGGTGTACATATGGGACTGGGGATCCAAACGATAGACTGCATTTGAGAAAGCAAAATACTGGTCGAACAGATTAAAATCTTGAAATCTGTCAAGGGGGGTTGCCATTTGCATCAAATGTTTCAGTAATCCTGGAAGGCACAGGCTGGGCATTCTGACAAAAGATTAGCAAAAGGAGAGAACACCTCTTGACTTTTGTTCCCTATAGCAAGAGAAAGAGATTAGATACACCTCAACACACTAGCCAGTTACAGTAAGAATTTCCCTTCTCATCAAGGGGATGCATCGACAACAAACTCCTCCCACCAGTCTCAGCCATGGCTCAGAGTTTTATGTTGGTAAATGGCATGCCTGTTTACAACAGAGGGGTACTACCCTCCAAATGTTCCTGCTCCTATCCTTGTGTCAGTCACAGCAACCTGTAAAAATAAAAATAGGAGAAATTCTGGCTGCAGCCTGATGACTTGAGCCACCTAAAGCCACAATGTCTCTAACCAAGGCAATCTACCTAACTGGATGGCAGTTGCCATTCTACAATCCACTGATAGTACCTAGATGAAAACAGGAACAAATCACTGTAGCTATGGGCTGAGTTAATTACAGACACAGAAGTCTGGTTGGTAATTATAGATAAACCTTAGACTCAGGTACTCAGAAAGCAGAAGCTTTTGCAGAAAATATGTGCTTTAGTAACTGACCCATTAGTGGACACTGCAGATTGGTTATATTTAAAAATGGGCACCATAGTGCCCAGGAAGGTTGGCACATAGACAAGGAAGATGTGCTAGGCAATGGATCTGGAGTCAACAAAGGCTTTGGTTCAAGTTTATCTACTCACCAAAGCGCTGGACCAATAAAAAACTAGAAAAGCTAAATACTATGTCTGGGTACCCCCATCGAATAGATAATGACTGGGGGTCACATTTTAAAGGACATGATACACAAGAATGGAAAGAACACAATACTGAATGGAGGTTCCACCTCCCCTATAACCCACAAACAGCTGGGCTGTTGGACCCCAGGAATGGTATCCTTAAGCTACAGATAGAATTGCTAACTGGAAAACCTACCTTGGCTGGGTGGACAAAGGCAATTTCCTAAGTGTTAATTTATTTCAGTGGCCAACCTGTGGCGCCTAATGCCCCATATGCCAGATTAGGAACTCAGACTGAGGCATCTAATATAGTAAAGATGTGGAAAACGACGAACACAGCAATAATCCTGATGCTTGCCATGGACCAATGAATTATAATAATGAGAGTACCAAGCTCTATTGTCCTTGGAATGGGGACCATTTACTGGAATCTTCAATGAGCCGTTCTGCTGAGATGGGTCAGTAACTTCACACATCTGGAAGGAAGAAACTGTTCAGTCTCTGGTAGGACCCTGTCATCTTAATGCAGTTAGGATTCATGGAGACATGTTATATGTGGACCAGTAAACAAGACACTGAAAGAAGGGAGAAGATGAGTGTCTTGGTCTGGAATATTCTTTTCCCTATTCACCTCCTCACTCCAGAAAGCACCACCACCCCTGGACAACATGTGTGGTTTACACATGCCGGCCATATTCCCAAGGCCATGGCTGTATTAACCTCTAAAGAACAGGCTATGAGTGGCATACTCAAAGGAGAAGATCTCTCCATTCAAGTCCCCACTAAACATTTGTCTTTCTGAACTTAGACTTCTGCTGCTCCTGTTGTATCCTGTTACAGGAGGAACTCATGCCATCATCCAAAGTGAACGTTGTGTTTTTATGACAAATGAATCTGCCAAATATTTCTTCTTTGTTAAAACATCAAGTAAACACCCTAAGTGATCTAACCCCAAGCCTAAGCAACCTATTAGCACACTGATTCAAATCCTGGGGCAAGGGGAGGGGGTGATAAAAAAAAATGTTATAAATACTTGAATTGCTTATATTAATTCATCTTTTTGTCTTACATGTGTCTGTATTATTGTTGCGAACCATGTCTCCAAATCAGTCAACTGTTGAACATATGAGCTACCTCCCTGCTACTGAAGCCTCTTGCTGACCTCTCAGGGCACCTTGTGGAATAATGGGGCACATGAGATTGCAAGAGCTGATCATGAAGGGTAAAGTGTAGAGAGAAGACTATTCTCTGATGTGACCACTACCAGACCCTTGTGCTAGATCCAGTTAGATCTGGGGGCAGAACATAAATTACTTCACAAAGCCCACTCAGAGACTGTCTGACCCTCTCCCTTATGCTCCACAGTGTGCTGATTTGTGTTGGTTTCTGAAACAGGCCTTTGCTCCACTGGAAGTAACCATTATAGGCAATTTCTCCTACCTGGGGGCGGGGGGTCGCTCCCCAGTACTGCTATCCATCCTGTCCTGTCCTATACAATCCCTTAAGACCTGCAGAGGATATCCAAGGTGTCTCCATCCTGGCCACACCTCTATGTAAGTTCCCTTAAGAAACTCTTAATGTAATTATAGAGTTGTCAGCCTCTTTCTTGGTGTCTCAGTTCTGGGAAATTTTCCCCACAGCAGCAAAAATCTACCACATTATTTTTGCTCATTTGAGAAGTTGAGAAGTAATGTGAATAAATTTATAAGTCACTTTCTGGACAACTGCAGTGAAATCTTAGAATATAACCTTACTTTTCAACATATATAGGACGTCCTTTTGAGAACTGGGTGATAGACTAACATGCACAACTCTAAAATGGCTTCAAGCTGATCTTCTTTTGATAGTTAGCAAGTAAGAAAAAATGAAAAAACTCTGCGTCTAATTAATCAAATGTTTGGCTCTTTTCCAATTTCCTAGTACATAATCTAGAATGGGGAAAATAGACTATCAGTGTATTTGTTCCCTTTACACCATTGGGGCATCCAGGGAAATGCCAAAGCAGGATCCTCAATATGCAGGGCCCATAACAAAGGCCTCGTTTGCCTGGGTATTGTTTCTCTAAAAGTTAGAAGCATTGGTAGAGATCAAGCTAGAAACGTGAGAGAGATTATACTTATGTAACACAGACTAAAATCAGATGCAGACGTACATTAAGCTTGTGAGCTGCAGCTGAGATGAGTCATAGCTTGTAAATCGTTCTTATTTGGCCATTAGTAATTTGAAGATATAAAATTATGTGGTTTTAAGGTCAACCTAATAGTACACTGCTGTTAAGAAGAAATTTTCATGATTTCCCATCAACCTACACATTGAGTCATGTTTCTGATATCAGGTTAATTCACCAACATTTGAATCGTTTCCCTCTAAAAAAAAGTATAACCTAGAGTGACATATTCATTTTAACAGATTATGAGAAACTAAATTTCATCTAATCAATCTTGAAAAGACTTGGCTCTAACTTACCCTGCCCAGTATTTTGTATATATTAATATCTATTAGAGAAGTCAAATTAAAAAAATATTTTAGATTGAAGAGAAATACATCTTTCCCTGATGTTTGAGTGCTTTTCAAAGAATCTATTATCTAAGATTCTTAATAATTATTAATAAAGACAGACCAATTCCATTTCTAAAGGATATACTCAAGTAAAATCAATTATTTGAGTCCATGTAACATATACAGATATGGCATAAAAACTATAAGGGAAAGATAATCCAAATATTTCAATGATTATCATTTAATCATTATGTATTAGTTGTATTATAGAGTATCCTCTAATATGTACTGAATTAGAAACAACAGTAATAATGTAATTATAGTAATATGTCTCTTAATATAAAACTTCTCAGGCACCAGTAAGGTAAAAATGGCTAGAAAAAATGTGATGCATTTTTTTTTTAAATTTCTAAAATAACAAAGGTATAAAAATATTCGACAATTTATCCCAGTCAACAAAACAAGCCTATAATGTGAATTTAATCTAAAGTGAGTTATACTGATTTCCATAATTATCCAATAAAAACAATCAGCAATTCTGGGTTCATTAACTATGCATAGCATCCCTATTATTTGCATTTCTATGTTCAAATCACACTGTGACTGAGTAACCCAGAAGAAATAAGCAAAACATATTTTCAATAGATTGTTCAGATAAAATCTGTCTATCAACCTTACTCACCTTTTCCAGTTTAGTGTGCCTTTCTCGTCTCTGGCTTCCACCTTTACATTTGCACTAGATTTTAGATTAATAATTCATTAAAAAGGAAACAGTATTTTCTACATCCTCACTGTCACACATTAATTATAAGACTTTTTAAGACTGTCTACATAGACATATCATAATTATCTATCATCCATAGTTTATTTTAGGGTTTATTCTTGATGTTGCAAATTCTATGGGGTTAGATAAATATACAATGACATATACCTATGATTGTAATATCATATATAGTACTTTCATTGTCCTAAAAACCCTCTGTGCTCTTCCTATTCATCATTCTCCACCCCTAACCTTGACAACCAGTGATGTTTTTATTGTCTCTATAGTTCTGCCTTTTCCAGTATGTCCTATATTTCTGCCTTTTCCAGCATCCTTCTCAGATTGGCTTCTTTCACTGAGCAATATACGTTTAAGGTTCTTCCACGTTTTTTTACAGCTTGATGGCTCATTTCTTTTAAGCACTGAATAATATTCCATTTTCTGGGATTGTTTATCCATTCACCTACTGAAGGACAATTTGGTTGTTTTTAAGTTTTGGCAATTTATAAATAAAGCTGCTATAAACATCCATCTTCGGGGTTTTGTGAGGACATAAGTTTTCAGCTTCTCTGGGTAAATACCAAGGATCCTGATTGCTGGATCTTACAGCAAGAGAGTGGTTAATATTGTAAGGAACCACTAAACTGTTCTCCAAAGCATCATCTTACATGCCTCATTCTTGCCAACATTTAGTGTTGTCATTATTGCAGATTTTGGCCATTCTTCCAGATGTGTAGTGGTATCTTGTTTTTGTTTTAATTTGCATTTCCCTGATAATATATGGCAGGTAGCATTTTTGCATATGCTTATATCTGCTTTGGTGAGGTGACTGTTAAGGTCTTTGGCCCATTTTTTAATCGAATTATTTTCTTATTATTGAGTTTTAAGTGTCCTTTGCATATTTTGGATAACAGTCCTTTATCAAATGGATCTTTTGCAAAATTTTCTAGTCTGTGGCTTGTTTTCTAATATTATTGATATTGTCTTTTACAGAGTAGAGGTTTTGAATTTTAATGAGTTTATTTTATCATTTCTTTTATGAGTCATGCTTTTTATGTTGTATCTGAAAAGGTATCAGTATATCTGAGGTTATTTACATTTTCTCCTATTTTCTTCTAAGATTTATGTAGTTTTGTTTTTTACTTTTAGTTCTATAATCCATTTTGAGTTAGTTTTTGTGAAAGGTATAAGGTCTGTGTCTAGATTTATTTATTTGATTGATTGATTGATTGATCGATTGATTGATTTTGGCATATGAATGTCTAGTTGTTCCAGCAACATCTGTTGAAGAAACTAGATTTGCACCATTGTATTGTCTTTGCTCCTTCATCCAAGATCAGTTGACTATTTACAGGAGTCCATTTCTGGGCTCTCTATTCTGTTCCATTGATCTATTTGTCTATTCTTTCACCAATTCTATACTATTTTGATTATTATAGCTTCATAGTAAGTCTTGAACTCAGGTAGTGTCATTCAACTTTGTTCTCCTCCTTAAATACTGAGCTAGTTATTCTGGAGTTTTTGCCTTTGTGTTAGTTATTCTGGAGCTTTTGCCTCTCCATATAAACTTTAGAATCAGTTTGTTGATTTCCTTAAAATAACTTGCCGGTATTTTTACTAGGATCGTATTAAATTTATAGAACTGGTAAGAACTGACATCTTAATAATATTGAGGCTTACTACCCATGACCATGAAATACCTGTTTATTTCATTTTATAATTTTATTAATCAGTTTTAAAGTTTAACTCATAGAGATATATATATCCTGTTGGATTTATACCTAAATCTTTTTTGGGGGCTGCTAATGTAAATAGTATTTTATTTTAATTTCTATTTCTACTTATTCACTGTTAGTATGTAGTATAGTTTTGATATTAAGGTAATGATGGCCTGGTAAAACAAAATTAGAAAGCATTCCTTCCGCTTGTATTTTCAGAAAGAGATTGTAGAGAATTATAACATATTTTCCTTCAGTGATCAGTAAAATTCACCTGTGAAATCATCTGAATATAGTGCGCTTTCTTTTTTTGAAATGCTACTTGTTTTTGAGTATTTTTAATATATATATACATATTAAAGCCGTGGCCGAGAGGCTGCCTGCTCCATCTGTCTCTCTAGCCCCTGGTGCCTCTGCCTCCCCTCTGCAGCCCACCCTATTCCTGCTCTCCTCCCAAACGTCAATAAAGGGAAGTCACAAAGTATCCTAAAAAAAAAAAAATATATATATATAAACCTATTTAGATCGTCTGTATTGCCCTTAATGTGAATTTTTCGAGTTTTTGCTTTCAAAGACTTGATTATCACCTTCAATACATTTTCTTTTGATTTTTTTTTTAGTGTTTCTACCTCTCTGTTTACACTACACATTTATTTCATGTTGTCTACTTTTTCATTAGAGCCCTTTACATAAAAATCATAGTTATTTTAAATTCCTTGACTAATGATTCTAATATTTGTGTCATATCTTCGTGTGGTTCTGACTTGTTATGTCTGTTCAGACTTTGTTTTTCCTTGCTTTTTTGCATGTATTGAAATTTGCTGTTGAAGGCCAGTGTATCAGGTAAAAGGGCCTTATAAAAATGAGCCTTTCTTATGAAATTTTATGTTAATCTGGATGGCAGTTGGACTATGTTTAATATTTGCTGTAACTGTAGGTGAAAGAGGCGAGAAATGCCTCCAGTTTGTTTTCTACTGTTGACTTTGGGCTCCTCTAAGTACTCATCTTTAAAGGGAATCTGCCTCTTTCACCTCTTTCACATATAATTCATTGTTATACTGGAGTCCAGTTGGTGCAGTATTAAAGTGTAAGTAAGGGGAAATAGTCTATAATTTTATGTTTGAATCTCAGAGTTTTATTGAGCCTGTATCTTTGTGACTTTCACAAGGGTATCTTAGCTTTTCTTTTTCCCACTTAGATGGGACAAAGAGGCTAGAGCAGGATGAAGTACTAGAAATTCCCTTTTTCTCAGTATAACACAGCTCTGTTAAAGACTTTTACCTTAAAAGAGTAGGTGTCTTTGAAATGAATTATGCTCTTGGTGTATTTCACAAAGAATACTCTCCATCCAGAGGGAAAAATGGATTTTAGCTCTACATCTTGAGAACCGAGTGGGATTCCTAAAGTTAAAACTCATGAATAGTATATGAATCCCAAAGACAGTGGTCTCCAGGAATTTCTCACTTTCAAATTAGTTCACACGCAGCCTCCAACGAATCATCAAAATTGTCACTGAAGTGTTCCTACCAGTTCATGGCTCCAGCTGCTTCTGCTACAGAAGGTAAATCTTATTTGTGACAATCTCAATTTGCCTGTCTCTCTAAGACTATTATTTCAGTTTTCTGTTAAGTTCAGTAAGTCATTGATCATCAGTTTGTTCTAATTTCAATTTGTTCAAATCTCAAAAATGGGAGTAATAACTTCTAAGCTCTTTACATGTTGGAGCTAAAACTGGAAGTCCATGGTTATATTTTTATTAATTCTCTTTCTCTTGATTTTAGAATTTAAATTTATTTTTTTCTTATGTTCATGTTTTAAAAATTCCATGAAAGAAAATAAATTCTAATTCTTATATCTCTCTTTCTGTGAAAGTAGCATGGAATTTCATACAATAGTAACTTACCAGAATGCCTTCTTCATAAATTTATGCTAAGAAATTGAAAACTAGTAAAAAAAACAAGAACAAACCAATAAATAAACAAAACAAAGCCAGGCATGGAAAGAAAAAGAAAAGACAGTAGTGACTAGATTTATTTTGTTACGATTTTTAATAACTGTTTTAAAATAATGCTTCCTTTAACCTTTAAAGCATCTATTTAAAAAATATCAATAAAGAAAATTGAGTCTTTTGTATTCCAGAGACTTAACATGGGTTCTTTAAGTGGTCCTTGTTATATGGCAAGAATTCAGGGAGTTTATGGTCATAGATGGGAAAATAATAGATCTGTTTTCATTTAACTCTAACTGAAATTTAACATTTCCCTCAAGTATGAATGTAGGCAAAAATAGACAGTAAAAAAAGCAGTAGCTGTGACTTTAGTAAAACTTATAGCAATAAAAGTCACAGATATTTTCATATCACCCACAGTTACTGCAGACTTTTTAAAATATTGTTACATTAATCAATATTCTGAAATTATAATAGTTCTTAGACCTATTAAACAAAAACATTTTAACTCCCCTTGCTGAATGCCTTTTTAAAAGAAAGCGTTTATTAGGCCATTGCCAGCTAAAAGATCGGTCTTGGGACATGGATTCTAAACCACCAGAATCATGGCTAGGTGAGAATGACATGTCCATCATCCTGGAGTTTTGTAAATCTTTTTATACATCAGGTGGGTCAGAAAGATGTTAATCATTCTGAAATAATTTACATTAGCTATACACAAAGGGGATGAGAGAAGGTGAAACAGAGCTAGTTCTGTTTCAGGAGCAGCAGCAGAGTCTACAAGGAAGCAATGTTCACTCCTGTGGATTAGCTGCTGGCAGCAGATTGGAAAATTCACATGTAAACAAGAAGTGGAGGCTTTAGGGTCAATGGCACTGGGCTATTTTTTATTTTGATAATTGGAGAAATAGCCACCTGAAAATTAACCCTAAATTCCAACAAATATACAGGAATGTGAGCAGTCTTTTGTCAGAGCTGGTCTACATATTAATAGGCTAACTGTTCTGGTATTTTTTTCTCTCACTCCCTGGCTATAATTTTAATTGTTTTTTTTTTTTTCTTGTCAGACTTATCTGCTAGATCTTTTTATTTAATACACTAATAATCACAAATACTTTTACATCACAAATGTAATACTTTAAAACAATTTAGTATGTTAGTAAGTTATTACCCTTTGCAAACCAACGTACTTATACATTTAAAAATACTATTATTGAGAAGAAGTACACAATTGTAACTAGACTGCATAAAGATCTTTGGCACATGTAAGGAAATTGACCCACTGAGAGAAAAACAAATACCCTCCCCCCCATGTACAAACAACGGAGTGAAGAGATATTTTATATATAGATACTATAATTGTTCTATAGGTTCTTGTCTTGATGAAAAATTTTAAATTACTATTACTAGGGATATTTATTATAATAAAAGTCACAGGTATTTATTATTTGTTTAGTAGCATTAAAGAGAAAAAAAACATCTCAGTGCCACCTTTAGCCACAGGGTATCATTTCCCTGCTTTCATCATTCCTGCCATTCCAGATGACCAAAGAATCTGAGACTGCCTCAAGTTCTGTTGCATAGACAGAACACAAGCCATTTTTTCTGTGGTGATCATGACAACTTCATAAATACCATCAAGGAAAAAATCCAGGTCCTTTCTGTTCTGGGATCCCCCAATATTGCTAGATATTTGGAATTCTAAACAATCGCTCTACCTCTAGCTCAAAGTCAGGCACGAGTAGAACACAGAACATTCTCTCCAAAACCCATAGAACATATGTTTTACTCACTTTGCTATGATTACCCCAGAACAAGAAATTTTGATCACCCCTCTGATGATATTTGCCAGTTATCTTGATTCTAATAAGTTCAAGACTTTTAAATAATAAAAAGTTAGAACAACCCCTTCCCACCCGCTCCACTCTTATGAGCACACTTACTGTGTTTCTTTTCCATGAAGCAAAGAATACTGAATGTTTAGCTACTAAATATGGAAAAGGCATTTGTAACATAATTTTTAAAGTAATTCTATTAATATTTCATAATATTATGTTTTAAGCACTTCTTTTGCTTTTTTCATTTTTTTTCTGATTATGCCTCTAAATAATGTTTTAAGTTTTATTAATAATGTCTTCTTATTTTCTGTATCTTCTGATGTTTTGACATTTAGGAACTTGATGATTCTGAAGAGAATGCCCCTCCCAGGGTAAGCCAATTCCTAGAGATAATGCGTCCTTTAAATGCAAACCAACCAATCCCAAACCATATTTCCCAACTACCTCCTTTAGTTAGCTCTTATACTCCAGACCACTATCCTTCTACTTTGAACATCGAAGTCCCAAATACCAGAAATTAAGACAGCTCTAGGTCCCAGAAACCGCAGCTCAGGTTCTCTCTTGCCCACATTTCTCCCTTTCCTCCTGAACAACTCCGGTGCTTCCCCTTGTGGCCGTGTCTGGTACAGTATGTGCTCTGAGTAACACGGGGTGCTGTGAATAACCATTCTTTCAATTACTTACATTTTAAAACATGCAAAAATAATTATGTGTATATCAAAGTATTTGATAATTTTATTAGGATAAGTTAATAAAGATTTAAATACTTTGTTTTATATATATATAATTTCTTAAGATGTTTGCTATCAATTGTCTTACAACCTCAAAAACGTGAAACAATTTACACTCTTTCCTATACTACTTGAGAGTATTTCCTCGCATCTCTGACAGTCAGTATCTTTTAAAATAATTCATTATAACATTTGCCAATATGCTTAAATCAAAAAATTTTTCATGTCAGTGTGCACTTCTGATTATAGTGCTGCGTATTTATCATTGATTTACTGGCATTTAAAAAAATTCTTTTTCAGGAAGTTTTTTTTTTTCACTATTTGAGAGCTTTTATTTAATAACACATATTAAACATTATTCTAATAATTATTGACAAATAAATTCTCCCAGATGTATACTTTTCAATAATAGTTATGGAGTTTATTGCTGTAAATATGTTTTTTTTATATTTTATCTTCAATACTCTTTTAATTATTTTCTTTATGTTTGCTACATTTGGTGCTGTGATTACAGAGGCCTTCAATACTGAAAGCTTATATAAATTGCTACTAATTTTCTATACTTTTATTTTCTTTGTATATCTAAATATTTAATCCACTAAGAGTTAGTGTTCTTGGATGTTGTGCTATATAAATCAAATTTTTTGCATCTAATATGTAAACACTTATCAAAAAAATGAGCTAATCTGACATTTTACGAAAGCACATGATTATTACCCCATTTCTCTGCTTGCTTGTGGCAAAGATTGTTAGCTGGTCTTAAACCTTCTTCTCCTTCTGAGCATATAGGAAGAAGACTTTCCAAGACACTAGATGTAAAGCTAGACTGTGGCTGGAAAATAGGTGGTGACTTCTGAGAAGATATAGTATGTGTTCCTTCTGGACCTGGCTTATAAACAGCTGGCAAAGTAATCCATAAAGGTTTATTTCCATATAGTGACTGAAGGTAGAAGACAATAAGGAATCCTAGAGGAGAGTGGTACCTAAAAAGTGGTACCTACTAATTTAGCATAATTGTCTTTCTTTGAATGTTTATTTATTTTATTTTATTATTTTAGTTTATTATTTTAGTTTATTCATTTTATTTTTATGTGAGGCGATCCTTGGTTGACCTCACAGATTGCAAGGACCTTGTCAATTTACAATCCCTTATTTATTTATTTATTTTTTTTATGCCTACAGCACCTGGTCTTCCTAGGTGGTCTCCCATTCAAGTACTAAACAGGGCCAACCCTGCTTAGCTTCCAAGATTGGACAGGATCGGGCTTGTTCAGGGTAGATGGCTATAGACTCTTTGAATTTTTTAACATTACTTAAATCTTGTTTTCTTCATAGTTGACGATTATAATTTATCCAGGGTATGGTTCAATGTTTTACGCTTTTCAATAATTTTGTCTGGTACATGGTGATCTCTTTGTTATTTCAAATAAAAGCTTTTCTTCAGTTTGACATTTCCTTTTCTATTTTGGGGCACATTCTTATGTTTGATTAATTGTATTACTTTGTTCAGACATAACAATTAACCAAAAATACTGTTCTTCGGAATTGTTCTCCATGGGCTTTGGGGTCAAGTTGACCTGCTTTTAAATCACCTGCTTAATGACTGCATTGTCTTGGTAAAATGTCTTAATGTCTCTCATCATTAGTGTCTGCATCTACAGTCCTCACTTTGTGGAGTTGTAGTGAAAAAATGTAAAGTTAAATTTAGTTTAAATATATATGTAAATAGTACCTAGTATATTTTAATCAATTCATAAACAGTGGTTGATTTTTTTAGGCTTCCTATACACTCCAAGCTCTTTTCTCCTTTAGAATAGTGTCCTATATTGTCCCCTTAAATCCACCTCCCCCTGTTTAGTTTCATAACACAATTTGAAATTATTTTCTTTATTTTTTTGCCAAGAATAAAGGCATTATGATAATGAAATATATATTTTTATTTTCTTTCTCTCTTTCTCTCTTATTTCTCCCTCCCTCTCTGCATTCCTTCCTTTTTCTAAACATCTATATTCCCAATAGATATCACTATACCAGGAATATAATAAACATTTAATTATTTCATCAGTACATTTTCCTATTATTGCAAAGTTCTTTCACATGCCTTTCATATTCTTTTTTATTTTGTTGCACTATAGATTTTGTTTTTGTCTATTTCTAATGCTTTCATTCTTTTAATACTGTAAATATTTTTCATTTCTCTAACTCTGCCAATCTCATCTCAGTCTTTAGCCTTCATTTCTCATCTTTCATCTCTTTCATTTCCTCAAGAGGACTAAAGTGATATTGTAAAAAATATACCTTTTTATCTTAGAATATAATTAATCTTTTCCCATTATTGCTATTCTTGCATGTCATTCAACTTTTTCCACAGGTACATGTTGCTTTTTCTTATAACTACTTGCATGACCAAAAGGCATGACTGAACTCTTTCAACCTTCTCTCACTTTTTATCTGAATGTTTTCAAAGCCCTACCTGTGATCTTATCCTAAGAAATATATGATGTATATATTTTAAATTCTCTCTCTCTTTTTTCTCTCCTTTCTCTCGTCCTCTCTCCCTCTCTCCCTCCTTCCCTTCCTCCTTCCCTCCCTCCCTCCCTACATACCACTTAGACTGTCAGAGACTCTAGGAGTCTGGGAAAAGAACTAGTGTCAAACATTTTCATTAGGGGCACTCTCTTTGCCTGATTTTTCTCTCATTACCCTAGGGAGGATCTTTCCAAATCTTGCATAACATATATTCGATTTTTACATTCTATGTACACTGATGCAGAAAAAGATATAGCAACTTTTTTTTTTCTTTTCCTAAAAGCATCTTGGCAAAGCTCAGAAGCTTATATTTCTGTTGATGGTAGTAAAAAAAAAAAAAAAAAAAGCCAAAAGTTAAGAACAGACAGTAAAATCTTACCATTGACAAAGATATCTGAGTTTATTTCCAGGTTTGAGATAGTTTAAAGGATCTAAGACATTTTTTTTTTTTTAAGTTCTTTCAACACATATACCATGTAACTTTCTCTGATCCAGTTTTCTTTTTGTCTGCACTACCCTCTATCTTGGAGGTATGCTCATAGGGATTGCAAAAAAAAAAATAATAATTAAAGGCCCTTTGGTTTCTATTTGGGTTGCTCAGTGGAGAGCCTACTAGGGAGAGTTCAGGGAGAGAGAAGAGTGAGATTGAGGTGTTCATTCCTCTGAGCATCCCCCCTACTGGATGATCTGGCTCGTTATATCTGTAATAGTGGCTCTCTACAACAGATTGTCTTCTAGATTCTGGTAACAGCTTCCTTCTCTTGGTTGTTCAAGCCTGAGTGGTAATGAAGTTGTTACGGGCTCTAGAATTCTGCACTATTCTGTTTTTCCTACATCCAGCCAAGATTTTCGTATGTAGTTCTTTTAAAACTGCCCTCTTATTACCCAATTTGAAAGTGTAATCTTTATCTGCTGAATCCCTGACTGTTACAGGTAATTTCTCATTTTTTCCTCCAAAATTGAGTCTCAGAATAGGGGAATTATCAAGTTTTCTTATAATGAAGTGGAAAAGATGCCACTTCTCATTGTGCTGACTTCTGAATTCTTAATGCATTTCCTCTATGTCTTTTCATGGCTTGATAACTCATTTCTTTTTAGTGCTGAATAATATTCCATTTTCTGGATGTATAATAGTTTCTTTATCTGTTCACTTACCAAAAGGCATCTTGGTTGCTTCTGACTTTTGCAATTATAAATAAAGCTGATATAACCATCTTCGTATAGGTTTCTGGGTGGAAATAAGTTTTAAACTCCTCTGAGAAAATACCAAAAAATATGATTGCTGGATCATATGGTAAGAGTTGTTTTAGTTTGTAAGAAACCACCAAACTGTCCTCCAATAGAGTGCTTTACCATTTTGCATTTCCACCAGCAATGAATGAAAGTTTCTGTTGTTCCATATCATCACCAGTATGTGATGGTGTCAGCATTCTGGATTATGGTCATTTTAATAGTTGTACAGCATATCACTGTTGTTATAACTTGCATTTCCCTGATAACATGATGTGGAGCATCATTTTATATGATTATTTGCCATCCGTATATCTTCTCTGGTGAGGATTAAGTTAAAGCCATAGGTCATCGCTTTTAAATGGGTTGCTTGTTTTCTTATTGTGAGTTTTAAATGTTCTTCTCATATTACAAATAACATTGTTTTATCAGATATGTCTTTTGCAAATATTGTTTTCCAGTATGTGGCTTGCTATCTTATAGCAGAACATTTTAATTTTAATCAAGTACAGCTTATTAATTATTTCTTTCATAGATTGTCCCTTTGGTGCACTATCTAAAAAGGCACCATTAAAAAAAAAAAAGGCATCATTATACCCAATCATCTAAATATTTTCCTACGTTACCTTTTGTGTGCTTTATAGTTTTATATTTATATTCTCTATCATCCATTTTTAGGTCTGTATCTAGATTTATTTTGCACATGGGTATCCAGTTGTTCAAGAGATGTTCTTTGTTCCATTATATTCTCTTTGCTCTTCTGTACAATATTAGTTGATTACATTTATGTGTTTCTATTTTTTCATCAGTACCACACTGTCTTGATTACTACAACTTTTGGTAAGTCTTGAAATCAATTAGTGTCAGTCCTCCAGCTTTGTTCTCTTTCAATATTGTGTTGGCTATTCTGGGTCTTTTGTCTCTCTATATAAACTTTAGAATAAGTTTGGCAATATCAAGAAAATAATATGTTAAAATTATGATTGGTATTGTGTTGAATCTATAGGGGAAAAAAGATAAATCCTACCTGCTAATGGTATATAATTATTTTTATACATTGCTGAATTCCATTTGCTAATATTTTGTTGAGGATTTTTGCAACCATGTTCATGAGAGATATTGGTCTACACTTTTATCCTAATGTCTTTATCTGATTTGAGTATTAAAGTAATGTTAGCCACAATGAATGTGTTAGGAAGTATTCCCTCTGCTTCATTACTCGGAAGGAGACTGCAGGGAACTGGCATAATTTCTTCCTCAATTGTTTGGTAGAATTCACCAGTGAACCCATCTGGATCTGGTGCTTTCTGTTTAACAGGTTATTAAGAATATATTCAACTTCTTTAGTAAAGATAGGCTTATTCAGATCGTCTATTTCTACCTTTGTGAGTTTTGGCAGATTGTATCTTTCAAGGAATTGGTCCATTCCATCTAAGTTATCAAATATGTGAGCATAAAATTTGTTCATAAATCTTTTTTATCTTTTTAATATCTATGTGAACTGTAGTTATATCTCCTTTCATTTTTGATATTAGTAATTTGAGTCCCGTCTTTTTTTTTATTAGGCTAGAAATAGGTTTATTGATTTCATATATCTTTTCAAGTGCTAGTTTATGGGTTTGGATTTTCTCTATTAGCTTTCTGTTTTGAATATCATTGATTTCTGCTCTAATTTTTATTATTTCTCTTTTTCTTCTTCCTTTGGATTTAATTAGTTCTTCTTTATCTATTTGGGTAAAGTGGAAGATTAGATAATTGATTATAGATCTTTCTTCTTTTCCAATACATGCAATCAATGCTACAAATTTTTCTTTAAGCACTGCTTTTGCTGCATCCACATATTTTGAATAAGTTTTGTTTTAACTTTTATCTAGTTGAAATATTTTTAAATTTCCCTTGATATTTCCATTTCAGCTCATCTGTTATTTAGAATTGGGTTGTTTAATCTCCAAGTATTTTTGTTTTTCTAGATATTATATTTTTCTATTATCAATTTCTAGTTTAATTCCACTATAGTCTGAGAACAGACATTATATGGTTTCTATTCTTTTAAATTTGTTAATGTATGTTTTATGACCCAGAAGATGGTCTATCTTGGTGAATGTTCCATGTGAGCTTGAGAAGGAATGTATATTCTGTGGTTGCTGGATAAAGTAGTTTTTAGTGGTCCATTATATCTAGTTGATTGATGATGCTATTAAGTTCAACTACATTCTTTCTGATATTTAAGAGTGGATCTGGCCATTTCTGTTAGAGAAGTTTTGAAATCTTCAAGTTTGGCCTGGATTCATCTATTTTTCCTGGCAGTCCTACCAGTTTTTGTCTCACATATTTTTACACTCTGTTATTAGGTACATATACATTAAGTGCTGTTGTACGTTCTTGGACAATTGAATTATCTTTATGTAATGCCCTTCTCTCTTTATCTCTGCTAACTTTCCTTGCTTTGACGTTGCTCTGTCTGAATTTAACATAGCTATTCTTGTTTTCTTTGAATAAGTATTAGGATAGTATGTTTTTCTTCATCCATTTACTTTAATCTTTCTGTTTTCATATTTAAAATAGTTTTCTTAGGCTACATACGTGCCACCCTGAACATGCCTGATCTCATCTGATCTCGGAAGCTAAGCAGGGTTGGGCCTGGTTAGTACTTGGATGGGAGACCACCTTGGAATACCAGGTGCTGTAGGCATTTAAAAATATAAACAAACAAATAAATAAAATAGGTTTCTTGTTGTTGAATCTTGTTTTTTTTTTATCCATTCTGACAATCTCTGTCATTAATTGATGCATTTAGACCATTAACATTCTAAGCAATTATTTTCATAGTTGGATATTTATCATATTTTTTACTGCTTTTTATTTACTGCCTTTGTTCTTTCTTCTTATTTTGTCTTCTACTCCTTTCCTATCTTTTGTAGTTTTACATGGAATCATTTTATCTGAATTCTTAACATATCAGTTATATTTATTTTACTTTTTTAGCAATTTCCCTAGAGTTTGCAGTATACATTTATGACTAATCCAAATTCACTTTTAAATAACATTATATCCCTTCACAGATATTGTGGATAATTCATAACAATAATTCTAATTTTTCTCTTTTATCCCTTGTATTATTATTGTCATTCATTTCACTTATATGTAAGCTTATATAAGTATATATAAATACATTGTTGCCATTATTATTTTGAAAAAAAACTGTTAAATTAGATCAATTTATAAGAAAAATATTTTTATTTTTATTTTCATTTCACTTACTCTTTCTCTTATGTTCTTCCTTTCTTTATGCAGATCTGAGTTTCCACCTATATTATTTTATTTCTCCAAAGAACTTTTAGAATTGCTTCCAAGGCACATCTACTAGCAGAAAAATTCTCTAAAATTTTGTTTGAGAAAAACTTTTTTTTCTTTCATTTTTTCCCAGGACAGTTTCGTAGGGTATATAATTCTTGTTTGGTGTCTTTTTTTTCCCTTCAGCATTTTACATATTTTACTGCCTCTCTTCTTGCACAGTTTCTGAGTTGAATGTAATTCTTAAATTTGCTCCTCTATAGATAAGATGTTTTTCTCCTCTGGCTTCTTTCAGAATTTTTTCTTTATCTTTGACTTTCTATAGTTTGAAGTTATGCCTAGGTATAGTTTGCTGTTTGTTTGTTTGTTTTGGCATTTATCCTGTTTGATGTCTTCTGCATATTCTTGATGTATGGTTTGGTATCTGATATTAGTTTGAGAAAATTCTCAGTTGTTATTGTTTCAAATATTTCATCTCTTTCTTTTTCTTTCTCTTGATAGTACCTTCACTTGTACATTACACATTTTGTAGCTGTCTTATACTTTGTAGATATTCTGGATTTTTATTCAGTATGTTTCCCTTTGCTTTACAGTTTTGGAGATTTTTATTGACTATTCTCATATTCATTAATTCTTTCCTTAGCTATGCGTCATCTTCTAATAAGCCCATTGAAGGCATTCTTAAGGGGTGTTATAGTGTGTATGTTTCTTTTTTTATCTCTAGCATTTCTTTTTATTTCTTAGAATTTCCATCTCTCTACTTACACTGCCCATCTATTCTTGTCTGCTGTCTAGTTTATCCTTTAGAGCCCTTAGCATAGTAAGCTTATTTTTTTAATTACTTTCTGAAAATTCCAGTATCCCCCTGGCCCTACAACATGTCTAATTTTGTTCTGATGCTTGCTCTGTCTTTTTGGACTGTGTGTTTTATCCTTTAGTATCCCTTATAATTTTTTCTTGATCCCTGAGCATGATGTCCTGGGTAAAAACAAAAAAAAAAACAAAACAAAAAAAAAACAAACAAAAAAAACCCCAAACTACTATAAATGTGCTTTTATTAATGTGGTGTTAAGTTGTGGGGGGAAGGGAAGCATTCTATAGTCCTATGATTAGATCTGTGTTTTATTAAGCCTGTACCACAGAACTGTGAACTTCACAAGTGCTTCTCTTTCCTGTCTTTAGATAGAATAGGATGTTTAGATTTGTCTGGAGTTGGGTATATATCTCTCCTCTCAAATGGAAGTCTAAAGCTTGCTGGAATTGGGTATTTCTCTTCTCCTGATCAGTTAGGCTCTAATAAAACCCCAGCTAGTTGGGCTCTAGTTAAACAGTTTCCCCTGAAGCAGATCTTATTAACAAGAACCTAATGATCTGGCATTTTTCAAAATGGTTCCTTTTTTTCCCTTCCCCTCCTAGAAACACAAGCTTTTTCTCCAGTGTTCACTGAGAACCTGGTAGAGCAATATGTTAATTCATAAAAATACTGGGGCATCCGATGACTGGGTCCCTTTGGAGTATTTACTCCTCACTGGGACTGCAGCAATTTGTCAATTACATTTCACATTTTCCTACTCTGACAGTGGTGCCCACCCAGGTGTACACTTGTGGGTTCCTGCTCAGTTAAGTTGTGATCCTCTGTATATACTTGTCTCTCCAATTCTGAGGACAGCAGTTTGCCCTATGACGGCACTACTCTTATGGATTTAAGAAGAGTTGTTGATTTTTCAGTCTATTAAACATTTTACTTATCGTTAAGATGTGGTGTTGACTTCCAAGTTTCTTATATGATGACCCTTGTGTACCATCCAGTTTAGGTTTTTTTTCTTTTAGCATGACAAACAGATCCAGGTCTCAGGCATTCTCCATCTAATCCAAAGCTGAGGATGTTTATCCTGTAACTTGCTGTCAGATATCTCCTCCTCAGCCAGAGTAGCTCTTTGCAGGCTTGCTGTATCATTTCAATAATTTTCTAACTCACCCTGCGATGGTACACAGAACACTGAGAGTCAGCCTAAGAAAAAGAAGAGCTGAGAAATCCACATTTGACTGAAGAGAGAGTTAGCTTAGGGATATTTGATTAGATATTCCCCCTTATCCATTTCTAAACTACCACCAGAGAGGCACACTCTAACTCCAGTACCATGATGAAGACATGGACTTTTCTAAGGGGCTTTCAATTTTCTTGGCTTCATTAACTGGATCTATAATTCATAGAACAATGTTCCTAACACCTCCACTCCAACCTATTTATAAGATTATGATGATGAAAAGCCTACATGAAATATATGTTTTAAGAAGAAAGGAATGAAAAACTTTATATATATATATATATATATATATATATATATATATATATATATATATATATATATATATATATACATACAATCTAAGTTAAATTGTTTTACTGTTTGACTTGGTCTCTGATCTAGATAAACTTTATGTCTTTGTATAGTGAATTTTCTTGGTTATTTTGCTACCTAATTTGGAGAAAATTAAAATTTTCTCATTTAATTGAGATTTTATCCCTTATTTAAGAGCTTTCCTACAGAGAATTGTTTTGGTATGACAGGAAGAAATTCATTCAGGGGCAATACGTGGTGCTTACAGGTGCTATTGTTAAGGCTGCATATATTTTTTGCTCTGTTTTTCTAAAAAATGATTCTTGAGGATAAAATCTCTCCTAGGGTAGGAGTGTCTGCCTTTCTACATTTCAAATAATGCTTTTAACCACACTTTACTAGGTTTGAATACTTCTGTTTTGATTTAGGATAAGGTTTACTGATGCCTGGGTCATAGCAAACTTTAATGGGAAGCTAGTCAGAATAAAGACTGGCCACTCACAGACTCTTCTGTTTGTTGTAACTTCACACTTACAGAATGACATTCTTTCACTGAAGCAAAAGCAGCTTCTACTAGTGGGTACAGAGAGGCCAATAAAATACTTTCCTCACTGTATTCCATAAAAATATCCACCTCCACATTTAAGATTTTAAGAGGATTTTCTTCATCCCTTTCATATAATACTGAATTGCTTTTGCAGAAATAGGAGGTATATATTGGCAATGGAATAATTCCTTCAGTATGATACCATCTTCATTATGCCTGGGAGAAATTCTTCTATTCAGCACCTGGTTTTCACCACATTCTAATTTTAATGTTAAAGAAGGTTCTTCACTATCGCCCCCGAACTCCCAACTTTGGAAAAGTCAATCAGCTCCTGATACATAGATTTTGAATACTATTCTCCTGTCATCATTTCTGTAAGTTTTTGAGCCTGGTTAAAATGAATAAAGTAGAGATTAGGCAGGTGAGAAGTTGAATGATCCTTCAGGCAAAGAAAATAACAATAATAGTCTCCGAAGTAAATTGTCACATTAGATAATATGTTCTTTGGCATGTTCTAAGAAATATAATGAAAGATTTTAATAATAGCTGTATGTAGAATTTAAGAAGCTGGTAATAATCTACTAAAGTAGTGTCCCCTTATTCACAGAGGATACATTCCAAGACCCTTTGTGAATGCCTGAAACTGAACTTACTACTGAACTCTATATACACCGCTTTTTCTACACATACATATATACTTATGACAAAGTTTAATTTATAAATTAGGCACAGTATTAGCTTAAGAACAATAACTAATAATAAAGTAGAACAATTATAACAACATACCGTAATAACAGTTATATGAATGTGGTCTTTCTCTTTCTCTCTGATAACTGATCTGGTATTGAAAATGGTTTCAAAGGAACTAAGGCACAAGCAACATATACACTGTGGATATGCTGGACAGAGGGATTCACATACTAGGCAGGACAGAGTGGGATGGTGTGAGATTTCATCACACTACTCAGAATGGTGTGCAATTTAAAATTTATAAATTGTTTATTTCTGGAATTTTCCATTTAATATTTTTGGACCATAATTGACCACAAGTAATGAAAACAAGGAAAGTAAAACTGTAGATAAAGGAAGACTACTATAGTTTACTTTCTATGTTAGTATATATTTTTACCTAGATTTACTGTTCATAAATTTATACAATGAAAACTTTTACTAGCTTTAAAACTTTCATCCATATTATATAGATGGGAAAAATTATTTCAATCTCAAATGTATTTCCTTAAAATTCTAAATGTTTTGTTCTCTCATCTAATAGTAATAAAATTTGCAGCCAATAATAAACATGCTGACCGAAGTAAAGAAAAAAATCCATAAATCTGTAGGTTGAATTTAGCAAGGGTTAACACAATGAAAAGCGTATGATTTAATAATGTCCAATATTAAAGTGAAAGTCATCTGTTGACATATTAAGCATTTTGCCATATAAGGAAGAGGAACATGTGCATGATTTTCCCCTATGAAATCCTGTATAAAAAACTCAAAGTTGAGTTCACATACTATATAAAAAGATTTAGCTTCTTCAAAATAACTGTATTTTTGAAATTCTGTTATTAAATTTTAAAGGAAGTTATCTTTTTTTAAAGATATGATCACTGTCTTGAGACAAGTATTCTGCAAAAAATTCTAAAATATTATTATTAATAATCTTGTAAGTAAGAATAAATCAAAAATTATTTTTTCAATTCCTCGACCTTCTCCATTCATCAGACTCCTCTCTTCACTTGTTTCTTTCAGTAGGCTCATAGTGAGAAGAAATAATAAAGGGATAATATTTTTCCATGTGCACTTCATAGAACACCACATCAATTTGGCTTGAGAAGTCACATTACTTTCTTTATGAATTTATTATATTTTATATACATTTCTAACAGGTATTGAAAAAAACTCACACTCTGCTAACAGAAAGGCCATATTTCACAGCTAGAAATGGGGGGTAAATGGAGGGTTACATTTCACTGGAACAAATACATATTTAAGCTAGTAATTACCATTTATAGTGCTGTCCTTAAAATGTCTTACAGCCCCCTGACTCTCCTACACACTATTCATGCTAATTCTCAGTCAAGAATTTCCAAATGAAAACAAACCTTATAAATCTTTCAAAGTGGTCATGAAGATACTCTTTGTGAGACTATAGAAATCATTAAATTGACAGCGATAATACTGTGTGCATGGACATACCTTAAATGCATGGATCTAAATCATTTAGTAACGGGAACTCAATATATTATATAAGTAGCAAGCACTGTACAATTATTTCTACTATAAAGAGGGAGAGACAAATTGCCAAGAAGGTTATTGCCATAAAACCATACAAACAGAATTTTGTGTATTTCCCAAAGACTACCTGTCTAAACCATGTTTGCTGTGGAAAATATAGTGATGAAAAAAATTACTAATTATTGAATGCATACTAGGAGCAAGTAGAGTCACCAGGTTCTTTATCTTTGGAATTTTGATTTTAAATTCAAAGCCAGTCACATTTCATTAAACCTTAAAACTATAAGTATATTTTATTATCTTCACACCTCAATTTTAGTGTATATGTGGTAAAAATTTATATTTTATTAACCTGTGTAGTACCAAACACTCTTCTCAGTCCCTTCCTTGGTGATTTATATAGATGAAATTCTAATAACAACTTGTTTATTCACTAATGCTAAGAACATTGTCATATGACAAGAACAGCTCATAGATAATTATCTAGCGTTTGAACTTGAAGACTAATATTTGTGGGCCTCAATTTTTTTAATCAATAAATTGAAAGTATTTGATTAGTGTATTCCTAGGACTCGTTCCAGTCAAATATTCAAAAAGTGTTTAATTGTGTTGTTTCATTCATTATTCATCTATATTGGAGAGTAATAATCATACTACTTCCCAGTCAAAAAGGAAAAGCGATATTACTCTATCTTGCACACTTCAATTCTTCCTTCACCACTTTCACAAAAAGGCAACTTCTATTCAGTTGACAAGTCTATTTGTATTTGATGATATAATACATCCATGTGCTACATATCAATGTTTCAGTGACAGACTGCATATACAACAGTGGTCCATAACATTATAATGGAGCTGAATTTCTTGTAAGATATGGAAAGATATATGGTTCAGGAGGAATTTTTTCTCTGATAAGAACAATATCTTTGGAGTTTGTCAAGAGATTTCCTCTCACTCAAACTCTCAATTCTGAATGCACAGATTATATATTAATTACTCAGCCACTAACCTGTTTCTCCACCACTATCTATACAGAAGTCCTCCCAGGTCCAGCCTGATGGTCTTCAGAGAACATTACTGTGAATTCTTCGTTGAGGGCCTAAAACTCTGTACAAGGGCACAGGTCCATTGGAGCTACTTTAAGAAGTACAGATACTACTGCTTTAGTAAAAACTTTCTGCGGCAATATAGAGCCAGCCTGTCCCTGTACTTTGGAAATGTTTTCAAGTTGTAACTTTCAGGCAGTCTCCAACCTTTTTGGCACCAGGAACTGGTGCTCCTGTGAGAATCTAATGCCTGATAATCTGTGGTGGCGCTGAGCTGGTGATGCTAGCACTGGGGAGTGGATGCAAAGACAGACAAAGCTTCACTTGCTGCCTGCCGCTCACCTTCTGCTGTGTGACCTGGTTCCTAACAGGCCACGGACCAGTACCGTTCCGCAATCCATCCTGATTTGTTATCCCTGCTGATTTTCAGCCCACCTTTAACTTCATGCTGACAGTCACTGTTATTGTGATCTATGCCTTACCCAACCAGCTTCTCTATATTTCCACTCAGTCCAGCCCACCATCCCTGTTCATGGAGAAGCACTGACTGCTTCAATGTTCTATTTTTGACCCTGTTGGAGGGAAGCAGGGGGAAGGCTTGTGGAACAATATTTGTAAGTCTGTGGTAGTATATGGTAATGTCATAGGCCTTCACATTCACTCACCACTCACACTGAACCACCCAGAGCAACTTCTAGTCCTGCAACCTTCATTCATGCTAAGTGCCTTATATAGATGTATCATTTTTTATCTTTCATACCATATTTTCTTGTACCTTTTCTATGTTTAGATGTGTTTAGATACAGTGTTTAATACAGTAACATGCTGTACAGATTTGTAACCTAGGAGAAATAGGCTATACCATATAGTCTAGGTATATAGTAGGCTATAACATCTAGGTTTGTTTAAGTACCATGTAGAGTTGTGAAAGTCACACAAAAGTGAAATCACGTAACAACACATTTCTCAGAATGCATCCCTGTTTTTAAGCAACACATGACTGTATATTGAATCAAAACATTCCAGTACCACAGGTTCATCTCTGAAACATAGTCCTATCCAAACCACTTGAATCAATAATAGAAAAAGAAAAGGTGATTTCTTGCAGAGATACTGGCAAAAAAAAAAAAAAAAAAAAAAAAAAAAAAAAGCACATATTATTACTTTATTTTGGCAAATAAAACAGAAAAAGAGATCATATTTTACTGAATATCAACAATTACAATCTAGCATCATTATTATATTACAAGGAATATTTGCTATGGAAAAAGATGTACTAAATTCCCACATGTACCAAAGATATTACTTATCTTAAAATAATTAAAATCCAAGGTTACAGTAAGATGTTTAATAATAGAATTTTACTTTGATAATAATTTTAAATTTCAATAAAAAAGCAATAAAGAAATACTAGGACAACACTCATTTTTAGGCACCAAGAAATTCTTCCAGTGTGTAAATCAAAAAAAAATTTATTGTGGTTAGTAAACTATCACTTTATTTTGAGAAAAGAACATTTCTTTATCCAGTTTCACCATTCCCTATGCACCACAACTTAAAGTCCTCTCTGTAAAACCCAGACATTTTCAGAGAACATTTCAGAAAAATACACTCCTCCTTAGTAATGTGGACATTGTGTATGTAAGATTTCATTCTGGGCCTTTCTTTCTCCACTTTAAACACTGATGCTTAGTTTATCGAACAGCAAGCAAAACTTTTAGCCAGGATATCTGACTTCAGGAAGTAGTTTTATATTTTACTAATATTCTAACAATTTACCTTGTTCTAATGCTGCAAAACAGTTTAGCTCGTAATCATTTATGATAGTGTATGCTGTTTCGTGATAAATTTATCAATGACAAAATTACACAATACACCTCCTAGAAGCACAGGCCTATTATTTGGTACAGGTTAACTCATTTGGTAAATAGAAAAGGAAACAAAATAAATTATATTTATATTCCTGTTTCACACTTAGAGTTTGTTATATAAATGAGCCAAAGATGGCCCCTGTGTATTGTCTTAAAATGGCCACATGTTGTTTACTTCTTCACAGCAGCCATGACTGTTAGCCCAAAGCTGATCTGTGTCAAACTCAAATTTTTATATATCAAATTTTTAATGCAGTCCAAATTAATATATTTTTGTCATTTAGAGTCTATCTACTTTGCACACCCCTCAAAAAAAACATCTCATATACCATAGATAAGACAACCCCTGTGGCTATAAAAGACCCCAAATTACAGATGCCCTTTGGAACTCTGACCTGGAACTCCCCACCTTCCTGCTGAGTGACATCATTGAAACACACTTGCCTCCTCTCTGATTTTCCTTTCTCCCAAGGAAGTCCAGTCCCTTGCTCTATTCCCCTTCTTGGTGCTGTCCTCTTGCCACTGTCCCTGAAAAGTCTTTTCCTGGGAGATATTGTCCCCATCATGCAAGCCTGACCAAGTACTCACCAATAAACCTTGTCATGTCTTACTGTCTTTCATTCTCCTGTCTCTTTCTTCATCAATTCCAAAATCCCCAAGCTTACCCACATGGTACTATACTCATTTCAAATTACATAATTTCTAGATCTTGATCCAATATTCAGAAACTAAGATGATGAAGAAAACATAATTCATTTAATTAAAATACAACTTGTGAGCTTCTAGGTGAAAAAAATATGTATGTTAGCCATTTAAGAAAAATTTTAAGACAATAATAACTTGTACCTATTTATTGTCTGGCAATTCCTTGAAGGAACAGCCCAAGGGTAAATATTTTGCTAGGGAAGTTTTGTAAATATTTAAAATTATAAAATGAACACAAAATAAATCCTTTCTTTTTTCTCATAAATTTCAAAAAGAAATAGAGGAACTAGGAGAATGACGAGGAGAAGAAAGGAGAAAAACAAACACTACCATTATACGTAAATGTAAGATCAGTAAAACTGAAGGAGTTATTAAAGATAATAATGATCTAAGTTGTGACCTTGAAAAATAAAAATAAACATACTATCTGAAGTTGAATGACAGTATTTGATTTAAACATCAATCTATCTAAAAGCTCCCTAAAAAAAAGTTTGCTCTAGCGCTATTTTAAAAAAAATATTTTAAAAAATATATATATTTGCATGTTCTCAACCAATATTCTAGTTGTTCATACCTAGCAGCTCATTTTTTTTCCTCTCGGGTAGAAAAGAAAGCTTTAGGGGGAAATTTTCAGTTATCAGTGTTGGAATTTCCAGGGACAATTAGATGATACATTTTTCTTCTAGTTTCTTCATGGAACCATTAGGGAGATAGAAACAGGAGTAAAGCAAATAGAAATCAAATATCAATTTTATTATTGTTCAATTTTTATTAGAAGACTACAGTTTTCTATTTGTGAACAGAAAGGTAAAAAAGTGTGTTTAGGTCTGTATACTGTATACTTAGTCTCTGCCTAAATATCCATCAGTGAGGGATAGCAAAGGAAGCTTAGTGTCTTCCTCTCATGGAAGTATTCTTATAAAAACATTAGAAAGTAGCTGAAGGTTGTCTCACATAGTTAAAAGAAAGAAGTTTTAAATCAAAGAGAAAAATGTTCAAATCGACATCTTCATTGCCTGTGACCTATATGAACTTGAGGACATTTATTAACATTTCTATGCTTCTGTTTACTTTTATCTAGAAAAATATCAAAACATGCTCCAGAAAATATTTAGAAGGATTAGAAAGGCTTCCAGAAATGATGTAATCAATCAATCCTTTCAAAAGGATTTTCATGTACCTATTTTAGTCTGTTCTTGTCTAGAAAACATATCATAGTCTTTGACATTATTGGCATTTGACAGATGAAAAAAAATATTTCATTATTGTTTTAATTTATTGTCCTTAATTATTAGTGATTTCAGGTATTGTTTTATGAATTATCAGGCATTTGCATTTATTCTTTGATGAGTTGTTAATTATCATCCATTGACCATTTTTATATTTAGTTATCTTATTTTCTTTTAATAAAATATAAGTATATAAATCATATATTAATCCAATTACTATGAATTATGTTACAAACTCTTCCAGTCTAGTTCTTTCCTTTAAATATATATATGAAGAAAACATAAGCAGTAATCTCTCTGATATTGCTATTAGTAATTTCTTTTCAGACATATCTCCCTGGGCAAGGGAAACAAAAGAAAAAACAAACAAATGTGACTACATCAAACTAAAAAGTTCTTGCACAGCAAAGGAAATCATCATCAAAATGAAAAGACAACCAATTGAATGAGATGATATTCACTTATGATACATCTGATAAGAGGTTAATATCCAAAATATATAAAGAACACATACAACTCAACAACAACAACAACCACAACAAAAAATCCTATTAAAAAATGGGCAGAAGATCTGAACAGATATTTTTCTAAAGAGGAAATACAGATAGCCGACAGACGTGAAAAGATGCTCAAGGTCACTAATCATCAGAGAAATGCAAGTTAAAACCACAATGAGATATCACCTCACACCTGTCAAAAGGCTATCATCAATAAATCAAAGAACAACAAGTGTTGGTGAGGAAATAGAGAAAAGAGAACCCTCATATACTGTTGGTGGGATTGCAAATTGGTACAGTCGCTATGGAAAACTTCTATTATGGAGGTTTCTCAAAAAAATAAAAATGGATATACCTTTTGACCTAGCAGTTGCACTTCTGGGTATTTATCCAAAACAAACAAACAAACAAACAAACAAACGAAAACAATAATTTCTAAAGATCTATGCACCCCTATGTTCATGGCAGCACAACTTAAAATAGTGAAGATAAGGAAGCAACCTAAATGCCCATCAACAGATGATTGGATAAAAAAGTTATGGTTCATATAATTTTATTTAACATAACTCCACTATTTTAAATTTTACAGGTCTTGGCTTAACTATTTTAGAAGATCAACTATATCATCAGGAACCCAAGTTCTTTCTAATCTAATCTGTCATCACAGAATTAATTTCATTTTTAGAGGTAGCAAATTGATTATTCAGGTTCTAAGCATCAAACAACTCACATAAAATCCAAAGAAAGAAGAAAAGACATTTTGTCATGTGGTCTCTTTTAGCAGTGAAATTATTCTAAGACTCTCAGCAGTCTTCTACCACTCATTGGCCAAGATTAAGTCACATGCTCATTCTGGAACTAATTACTTAAAAGAATAGTTGGTATACACTTTGACTAATCCAGGTTCTTCCTAGATGTGACAATAGAGTCAGTTTTTCTGCGATATATGGCTTCAAGGAAAAAGTGAATTAAAGTTTCTATTATCAACTAGAAAAGAAAGGTAGTGATCTAAAATCCACAACATGTAATCAATAAATGTTTCTTACCTCTATATTAATATAGTAGTTATTCCAGTTAAGCATGATATGATCATACGTAATTTAAAAAAAATTATGTTATTGTGGTTAGAACATTTAACATGATATATACCCTCTTAACACATTTTTAAGTGTACAATGCATTATTATTGACTTGGGTCTGGTGAGTTTTCTAACAGTTTTGAAACTGAGAACTCTTAAATGACTAAGTTAAAAGCTATGGTTAAAGCAATAGGAACTCTTGAGTTCCTATAAATACAGCGCACTGTTCAGTTGATGGTAGTGGGGAGTATGTGTATCATTTTGCTGCAAAAGGGGGCTTCTAAGGATGATCAGATAAGATTGAGTGTGTGAAGTGCAACCTCAGAGCAGCATCTCAGCCTATCTTAGCAGTAATAGCTCCCGAGTTGCCAATAAAAAGGTATCTCTAAAAGGGTAAGAAGCACAAGTCACTAGTAATTGCTAAAAGGGTAACTTGGCTCCTTTTGAGGGGAGAAATACAGTTTTTGAAGTTAAACTGATCGATGCAAATAATTTTGTGAGTTATGTGAACAGCAGTATTTCAGAAGAAGTGACTACTACTTTAAAACTTCTGTTTTTTACTGCCATACCTTAAACCCAGTATTTATTACTTCAGTTTTCTCTAGGGTCCATTCATCCAATGGAAAGCTGGTCCACAATGGGAGTTATAGGGCTGAGGAATTCTCTGAGGCTCTGAGTTGTGAGAGGCGCTGGCCCTGGAGTATGTATCAGGAAAAAATCGTATGTGTAGAAAATGTTATTTTTTTTTCTTTGTTGTTGTTTTAACTTAAAAAGAACCAAAAATCATAAACAGTTTTCAGAGCTTTATCAGGCTCTGATGTTATATAGTTTCTTATACTGAGAAATCTCAATGAGAAATGGGAAAGATGTTGCTAATAAATAAGAAAGATGTATGACTACTGAAATGTCTCAAATCTGAGTTCAATCAAAAATAGAAAAAAATAAAATTAAAGTATATTTGCTTCTTTTCAAATCCATTGAATTTTTATTCAAGGAATCCTGAGATTTGTTTCAGTCCTTCTCTCCATCAGGATTGCCACTGTACACTATTCAGATGTGGGTGTGGGTGTATGTACTTGCACATGCATTTATGTCTGCATGTGTGAGTAGGAGAGACCAAAGGATGCAGTGTTTATAGGATATGAGTAGACTCAGTCATTCTCTATGATATATGCCTACAAAAACCACAACTATCAAAACATTTAATAATTAAAAGTGAAGGAAAGTAGTCCTGGGGAAAACTGTTGAGTCCAGTTAAATATACCTTTCCATATTTTTTCTAGGGATAATTCTAATTGCAAATTTTCAAAATCGTGTATGTGTATAATTTCATCTATATATATTTCATCTTCTATGTTAACTTTTTTAAAGGAGTGGCACAATTCTTCCATAGAAGGGAAACTGTTTCAATAGTACTGTTTTTTTTTTGTTTGTTTTTTTTTGTTTTTTTTTTTCCCCCAAAGATGTTAGGAATGAAGCTATTGAAAAAAATTGGTAGATCAGTTTGGTAGATCTATGTTTCTGCTATATTTTTTCATATATAGTTTTGCTGTATTTGTTCATTTAGTTTATACTAATCACTTGCAACCTTCTCAAGAACTTAAAAGTCTACTAAATTTGGTTCTTTTTATTGATTCTCTCACAGAGGCCAAATATAATTATTGAGAATTGACTAGCTAAATATTTTATCATTTGTCAAGTTTTGTGAGTTTGCTTTTTAAAATAAATTTATTAATAATTTCTCAATGTTTTTTAAGATAAGGGTCTATCATATTCATCTTTTAAAGAACTGATATGATTGACACTTAGAAAGCTCCTGCCTTCAATAATTTTTGAGAAGCACCAAAAAAGCATTGTTCACGCTACTCTCAGTCTCATTCTTACACGAAACCAAAAAAATAAATAAATAAATCTGTATTAATTGGCCACGAACATATCCAAAATTCCAATGATTAAAAAAAAAATTCCTTGATGGTCCTCTTTAAAAAGAGATGCAGAGTTAAGCCATTTGTGAATTTTATGATCTGACTAATGTGGGGGGAGGGTGTGTGCGAGGTTAATAGTATGAGTGATTAACTGACTAGTCTATTAAGAGTGTTAAATTATGTTCTGCATTTATTAAACCCCATTCTGATTTATACCAGGCTGGAATACAGATTACATAAGGGAATATGGCATAAGCTTCTAACAAAACATGGCACATATAAACAAGTTTTGAGGAGTTAGAGGTAAAATATTACACATGCAGAGTACGGTGGTAGTCATAGGGGAGATGAAAGTATGGTTGCCAAACAAAATAGAGAATGCCCAGTTAAATTTGAGTTTCACATAAACAATAGTAATATTTTTATAATAAGTATGTCCTAACTATTGTATGAGAAATAATTATACTTAAAATATACATGTTGTTTATCTAAAATTTAAATTTAACAGGGATTCCGATGTTTTATTTGCTAAATCTTTCATCCTCAAAGTCTAGGGCACCAAGGGACCAGCATGAGGCCATCAACTTCTGCAGTGGGGGAAAAGGAAACAAGTTTAAAACAATTTCTCAAATTTGCCTACACTTGGGATTTCATAAAATCTGATTATTATAGGCTGATAGAAATATCATTAGTTAGGTACATTCCTAATTAGGAATTTTACCTCAATGATTATGTGAAATAAGTACTAATGAATTCTTAGTTCCATTTAACTATCTAGAAATACTCTTATCCATCTAGCTAACATAAGTACTATAGAAAGATTTCCTTTATATCAAACTACAATTTTTTTTGGAGGGGAGCACTAAGTTATTTGAGCACTTTATAGAAACTGCAATTTGGTTTTTATTTAGATATTTTTATAATTTGTTAGAAAGTGAAAGATGTGTTAAAATATCTTATTTAGTTATTATTTTCTTGTCATTTTAATTAGTGTTTTAGAGAAGATACTTTTTCATTCTGTTGAGTATCATTAACTCCTTCTAGTCGATTATAAACCTTAATCTCTTTCATAGTCAGACTGAAAAGACAGTAATAGATTCAGGTTTATCATTTAAGCCATCTGGTTTAACAATTTTCCAAAGATTTATTGTGATAAATGTATTATTCAAAAAATAAGATAAATGCACATACTTACTAGATGGAGTCATTAATTTATAAATCAACCAGTGAATATATTAACAGTGTGTTTTAAGTCATATGTTGCATAGAGTGATTACCATTTATAAATAAGAATTATTTGTAATTCTTAATTTTAAATCTGCCATGTGCCAGAAACGCTACTAGACACCAAAGATAGAACAGTGAAGGAAACAGAAAGTAATTGGCCATTGTGGAAGTTATATTTAAAGTGGCTGTCAGACCATGAATAATATAAATGGATAAAATCAATAAAATATGTAGTATATCAGATGGTGTTATAAAAGACATAAATCAAGGACAGAAGGTAAGAAATGCAAGAACAAGTGAGTTTTCAGTTTAAAATTCAAAAGAGAAAGACTCACTGAGAAGGTGAAAAATAAACTAAAAGTCATAGAGGGTGAAGCAATAAGTCATGTGAATATCTGCATAAGCGCATCAGGCAAAAGGAAAAGTATGTCCCTATTCTTATGGTGAAAGCATGTCTCGTGTGTCCTAGGAACAAAATGTAGGGCTGATGGGCTAAAGTGGAATAAGTTGGAGAATAGCAGAAGGAAGTCACTGGTAGAGAGAAAGCCATTATACTGATTGTTCAGTTAGCTGGATCACCCACAAGAGTACTGACATCACCAAGAAAAAAAAATGCTGGGAGACAGACAGCTGGGAGCTTAAAGACCCTAAGGCGGCGGTTCACAAACTTTTTGGCACCAGGAATCAGTGCCGCTTTGGGAATCTAAATGCCTGATTATCTGAGGTGAAGCTGAGGAGGAGGTGATGCTAGTGCTGGGGAGTGGGTGCAAATACAGATGAAGCTTCACTCACTCCCTGCTCGCTCACTTCCTATGTGTGGCCTGGTTCCTAGCAGTCCAGGACCAGTACAGGTCTACTGCCTGGGAGATTGGGGACCCCTGCTCTAAGGAATACCAGGAACTGCTTAAGAATTCTTAGATAATTTCACAAAAGAACACAGTGATTAGATAACACAATATTTATATTCAGACCCCGTGTTTCTCAAAGTACGGGTGAAAAAATAATCATCATTTGAGCAAGCTGAATCAGACAGTCAAGTTTTCTTTAGAGGAAGACTGCTGGAGAACACTCACAAAAGAAAGAAATAATTTAGGGGATCTTAATGGTTCTTCCAGACAAAGAAGGAAGTTTCAGGAGTTTAAGAGGAGTGATGGATGAGTCAGAAAAGGCAATATAGAGAGGACATGAGATTGCTGGTATGAGGAAAGGTGTAGGAATCTTTTATTTTTTTGTGAAAATGAGTGATTAATCAGAAACAGATGTAGAGGACACAATATCTGTGCTGACAGAACCAATGCAGATAATGGTTGTAAAACTGAGTGTTAGAGTATGGCAGTCTTTCCAGAATCTTGTGGAGTTTGAGGCTCCTCCTGTATTTGTGCTATGGGAGGCATGAAGGAGAGCAGAGTGTGGCCTCTGGAGCTACCAAATGACACTTTCAGAGGTGAGTCAGACCCAATAACAGAGGTTCCCATGTCAGACACGTTTTGCTTTAAATGCATATTCTCAAAATGAAAAACTATGTTTCTCTACTTTATCCCTGTCTTTTCACTTTCAAAGTTTTGGCTCTATTAACTTAAGGGCCCTGCCCTGTTAGGAACTGGGTCATAGAGCAGGAGGTGAGCAGTGAGCAAGCAAGCAAAGCTTCATCTATGTTTGCAGCCACTCTCCAGCACTAGCATCACCTCCTCAGCTCCACCTCAGATCATCAGGCATTAGATTCTCATAGGAGCACTGGTCTCTGGTGCCAAAAAGGTTGGGGATTGCTGTATTAACTGACGTCATATCATTTTAAAAAATTATCATATAGCTTAATACATTCATCCTGGAATAGTCTAAAAAAAAGGAATTAATTATTTTAATTAACCAGAGGAAAGAAAGTAGGATGTAAGAAAAATCTCTGCATGTATGTCTACATATACATGCTAATACCATTTTTATATATGGTCATATTTATATCCATATGACATATTGGCAGATAGTTTAGGGGGTGGGGGGAAGAGAAGCCAGAAAACCATGCAAAAAGAAATGTCTTTTCATCAAAATCTTAGAGACTGCCTTGATCATATTCAAAACAAAAATAATTTTGAAAGAAATTCTGGAGATTTAAATGTTATTGTTCCCTTTTATTACGGTGGATATACACAGTTAACTGTATTTTATTTTTTCCCTTGTTTGAAGAAACTTATTTTGGGAAGTCATTAGAGTCAGCCTGATACATGATACTAAACTGTAACATCAAGGATTTTATGCAGGTATTATTATATTTGCATAATGGATTCTCTTTAAATTGGTTGCAGAAACATTTATTACCTAGAGCTTCTACAACATCAAAGTATAATGTACCACATTGAAAACATTGATCCCCATCTGGTTTTAAAGATTGCCAAATGGTATAATGATATGCGTGCTCTAGAAGATTTACAAAGGATATTACATGGCTTGAAAGACACTTAGCTTTATGGGTTTTCAGCAGGAACATGATTGATAGAACTCACTTATGGGGTCTTAATCTTGTTTATATCCATTACTTCCTGGGAACTACAGTTTTTTTCTTAACCTTTTACCTTCAAAAGAAATATCTGCATGTTGCCCTACTGGTCTTTAACACCAGCTAGGGATTTTCTTAGTTGTTTAAGAAAAGAAAGAACATAGCAATTATTGTAATGTCTTATTTCCTGGGCTTACTGTGTGACCCCAGGCAACAGAGTAAATATTATTATTCAAAGGAAAGTCATGTGAGTAGAAGTTTAAAAAATGTCATTGACATATGTAAGTGGTGAAGTTAAAAAATAAATAAGCTGCCTATAAGTAAGTACAGTTCGTATAAACACATGAGTCAGTAATTTGGTTACATATGAGTCATAAGAATCTCCTTCCTATGACCAACTGAAACTAATTTTCATACAAGTATTGACTTTAACTCAAAAAAGTCTTATTTTTTAATTACAAATTTTAACTTTCATTTTCCTCATTTCACACTATAAATTCTTCACTTGTTCTATCAAATCTTCTCTCAGAGGAAGACACATCTCATCCTTTCATCCTTCCTCCCCTCTTTCGTACTCTTCTTCATGGCTGATTTTCAAACTTATAGAACCTAGTCATGTGTCAGATTTAAAGTATGACTTCTCAGACCTCAAGAATCTCTCCCGAATATGCAACAGCCTAGTAAACATTTCCATTTTCATATACTGATGGATCATCAAAGTGGACTTTGTAGCAGACCTTATTTGCTTCCTTCACCAATTGGTCAAAACTAGGTTATTCTTCTGGCTTTCCCATTTATGATTATATCTGCATATTATTTTTCCAGAAAGATAAGTAAAAAATCTTAGAGCAATATTTGACTCTTCACTCTCTGCTGTCCTTCACTTAATTAGTTATCAATTTAACTTAAGATTAATTAGTCATTAATAACTTCCATATCACATGATTAACTTGCCACCATCATTGTATTGCTTTATGTTTTCATGACTTTCTGAGCATTTATTTTTAGTATATTCTAATTTCCAAACGAGTAGATCTAATCTCCTTCTTTTAACTTTCTAACTCTCTTATACAACATATCTACCTGCTCTAAGTGTCTTCATATATATACCTCTCATTTGCTTATTTCTTATTTTGTTCTACTCTACAATTTGTGTTAATCCATTTTTCTTTGGCAGTCAAGACTTTCCATAACCTGATCTCATTTGATGTATTTTTTCCTAGTTCTATCTAATAATACTCCTTTATTTATAGTCTACATTTAAATTAAGTAAGATTACACACACTTGACTAATGTCAAGTGCTCTTTTCTATATATTTGTCTTTGGCTTAGTGATTCTAATTGGAATACCTTAAATATCTACACATTCTGTAAGGCCCAAATTAAAGACTGCTTCCTAAACAGTCATGACTGAGTAACTTACATTTTTTTCCTCACTCCTTGTAGTTTTTATTATATGCTGTGTTACTAAGAGACATATCACTATTTATCTCTTATATGTTCCAGGCATTATGATACTCCCTGTGGATGCACAGATAATTTTTAAAAATTACTCAATTGCAAGTAGCAAATATTTCTTCCTATTTTATTTTTTAAAAATTTGGAGAAAAGAGCTTCAGAACTCTAATTACAAAAAGTACAAATAATAAAAACTGTATGACTTTCATTAAATACATACCAAAAAGTAGTAAATCAATCCTTTATTAATTTATATACTTTCTTGATTTAATAATAAATTGGGCAACTGAATTATAAAATAATCTATATAGTCAGACATTAAATAACCCCACTATATGCAAAATATGAATTAAGCCTCTTAACTGAGGGAAGTAAATTTGGCAAAAAGGGTAAGGAATTTCTTTCCATTCTCTCTATTGTTTATTTTTTAAAATAAATATTGTTTACTTCTAATATTATAATCGTGGCAATTAAAGAATGAAATTCTGTGGTTTAATTATAAAAAGCAAAAATATACTAAATTAGAGGGAGTAGGTAATAGCATAAGTTTTAAATTTAGAATAAAACATAATTTATTTTCAAGGACAAAACTGACCTGAGGTAGAATTTAACTAAAAATGGACAAACAGCCCCAATTAAACTTTATTCTTCATTGACCCTTAAACATTCTTAGCTTTACACTTCATTTTTCTAAATATGTTTTGTGTTTTATTAACTGCCACAAGAAAGAAGATTTCTCATGAGGCCTTCTTAGGTTATTTATTTGCTTTAAGACAAAAAAGAAATCTTGCAAAGTCCTCACACAAAGATTCACTAAGAATCTGAAATAAACAATATATTTTAAATAAGAATATTATTAATTTTTAGATAGCTGACATTTCATTTCTATTTTAATGGCAGCATTGAATGTAGTATTTAAAGATCTATTCAATTCCATCGAGATAGATGATGAATATATTTATTCATTTTCATGTATATTTCATGCAGGATTGGGCCTTTAGGCATCCACATCTCAATACACATTGAATAGCTTACAACAGACTAACGCCTTCATAGAAAATGCTTTAAAAATCCAGATAAAATTATAAAAAAATAACTTTGAAGGTGTCAGAGAATTGTCATGTCAAGATAACACGAGAAAAAAATAATCCCTATAGATATGTAAACACAGCAATACATGAGGGAATAGTCAACAACTGTTTTCTCTTATTGGGTATCAGCCTAAAATTCTGAGTGCCAGGAAAGATTCTGAAATTGCTTTGTAAAAATATAAAAGGCCCCTACTAAGAGGCAGAGATATTAATGATCCTAGAAAAAAAAAGTTTTCAGATTTAGCTTTCCAATAAAAAAAGAGAGCTTATGAACTAGATACAACTGTCTGATTTCCCCCTTTTCTCAGATATTTGTTAAGTTGCCAAACTACATAAAACATGAGGTCAAGAAGTCTTGAAGGATTTTGCAAGAGTAATTAAGTTCCCATATTAATTAACCTCATAGTGAGATATCTAGTTGAGCCTGATCTAATCATATGGGCCCTTTAAATCTATGTCTAGAGTTTGGAAATAGGAAAAATTAAAAATTCAAAGCAGGAGCAGGATCTGATGGGCAATTACTGGCTTGAAGATAGTAGGGATTACACAGCAAGGAGTTCAGGCAGCCTCTGGAGTTGAGAACAGCTTGGAGCTGACAGCAAGCAGGCAATGAAACAGGGCCTCAGCTATATAGCTGTTAGCAAGTGAATTATGCCAACAAGTTGAATGAGCGTGGAAGCAAAATTTTTCCTCAAAGTTTCCAAACTATAACTCAGCTCCACCAACACTTTGATTTTAGCTTTATGATATCCTGCGAACACAGACACTCTGTGCTGAACTTCTGACCTACAGAGCTGTAAATTAATGAATGACTGTTGTATAAAGCCACTGTTTGTGGTAATATGTTATGCAGTCATAGAAAAATAATATATAATTTAACATAAGTATATCACAAATTCTTAGGATAGTAAAAATATCAGAGGACTATGAACTCTGATAAAAAATTTCTGCAAAAAGAAAATACAGCAAGCATCAAAGTTAATGTGAAAATATTCAAAATTTCCCACCATTAGATCAGAACCGGGATAAAAATGTTATCTCCATTTCTGTTCAACATTATACTGGAGCTCCTAGCCACAGCAATAAGATAAGTAAATGCAAATGAACTGGAAACTAAATAACAAAAATGTCAGTTTATAAAAATGACAGTGATATAGATGAAACATTCAGAAGATTCTATAAACTATTAGAAAAAAATGTGTATTTTTTTCTGGAAAAGATTAACTTACAAAATTAAATTATTTTGTATATACCATCAACAAACAAACAAGAAAATAAAAATATTTACACAAACCTAAAACATTCCAATAGCTAGGACTAAATTTAACAAAAAGGTACAAATTTCTATTCTAAAAATCAACAAATATTGTTGGGAGAAATTAAAGATAAACCAAATACATAGAATGATATGTCATACTTGTGAAATTAAAGATAAACCAAATACATAGAATGATATGTCATACTTTAATATTCTAAAGTTATCAATTCCACTCAAAATGACATATAAAAACAATGCAAATACAATCATAATAATTCCAGGAGAGGTTTTGAAACAAATGGACTCTCAAATTTCCATCCATATGTAATGTTTATGAATAACTAAGCACTCTTCATACAACATAACACCATACCACTATGAGTATAAATATATACTTGCTATACACAATGTCATGAATCAAGAACAGAAACATAAGACCACAAAATAATCTTACTGTATAATTATGCTGTTATATAATTCTTAGGGTATACATCAATTATTAAAAATGAGGATATGGAAAACTTTATGAGAATAACACTGAGTAGGAAAGAGAATGAGGGCTTTTGAAGTTATGGTAATAGTCTTTTTTGCATTGATACATGATTGCATTTATTTATTTATATATATATATCTTCTTAAATAAATATGTGAATAAAATGTTTTTCACTTTTAAGGTTATTTTATGTTTTTATAATATAAATATTTTAAAAGAAATTTCTGTTCATTTAATAAAAATATATCAGAGAGCATGACTTAAAATGTGTATAACCAACCAACATGAAAAAAAATTAATTAAAAGGATCCGATATAACTGACAGTTAACTAAATCTAAAATACTGTTTAAATAATAAGAATTACAGTATTTATAAATGAGGGCATAAGAGCAATTTCTGGACTGATGACAATCTTTTGTATCTTAATAGTGAAATGGGATACATGAGTAAAATCTATTAAAAATTCATCAAGTTATTCACTTTAAGATTTATGCATTTTCTATTTGATAATTTTACCGTACAAAGAACTATAAACAAATCTTGAACTCATTAGTAGGTTTGTTTTTCTCAATGCTATTATTAGTAATTCTAAATCTACTACAATTATATTTGAGGTCTGAGACCATGAATAAACAAATGTATTGATGATCTGGGAGTCGCCTGTCTCCATTTTGGAAAACTAAGTCAAAAAAACTAAAAGAAGACTAGAGTGCACTTTATGATTTTTTATTATACTGAGTGGAAAAACAAGAAAGAGGAGAACAGGTAGAGGAAAGAGAATGACTCTCCAAATTTTAAGAATATCTATAATATCTATACTTAGCTCAGTCCAATGACAAGACCTGTAGCAATGACATTCTAATGGTCAATAGCAAAGAATACGTCGACCATGCATACCTTACTATTAAAATCTTATTTCTAATCAAAGGAACCAATGCTCCTCAGAATAAAAGCTAAATTCAAAATTGAGACAAGGAAAATGCAAGATGATCTTGGAATATCTTAATCTTATTGTGCCTAAAAGTGCTCAATGAATGATAGGAACATATCAAAAGGACATAGTTGCTATCTTGAAAGGAAGGGCTCTCACAGGTTTAACCTGGGAAATTTTGAATATCAAAATAAAGATAATAATGGATCGTGATGTACCGACTAAATAAATAAATAAATCCACTAGAAAGGAAACCCTTACATTTGAATTGCAACTTAAAAATATTGATGAAATGATAGAACTAGAAATTCATTCATCAGTCCTAAAATTAATAATTTGATGATTAAAAGATATTTATGTAACCTCGAAATTTCACTCTCAAATACTAGTTATAAGAGGAAAATAGCAAATTTACAGTGGAGAAACCTGAGGGACACTCCTTAACCAAGTGATCATATTTAACATTAACAACACTGAGAAAAATACCGTAATATGTCTGTGGTATTCCTCTTCTAAAGTGCATAATTTTAATCAAATATTGAGAAAGCATATAACAAACATAAAATGGAGGACATTCTACTCTTCAGAAACATCCTTATTAAGCAAGATTATTTTTTAAAAAGTTGAGAACTCCCAAATTAAAAGTACTAAAGAGACATTACAACTAAATACAATGAACAATCCTCTCTCTATTGGATCCTGGACCAGAGGAGGAATCAAACCTATAAAGGACATTACTGAGTTAGATATGAACTGTGGATAGCATTGATTAATATTAAATTTTTGACTTGATCATTGTACTGTGATTTTATAAAAGAATGTCTTTGTCCTTGTTTTTAAGGAAATGCACACAGTAGTACTTAGGGATAAGAGGCATGATATACTCAATGTACTCTCCAGTGAAAGGTTTATTTTCTTGCCTGGCTGCATCATCTCTTTCTGATTATCCCTATAAAATCATCTGAATTTCCTGTATTAAATCCTGAAAGTCTAAGAAAAATATCTGCTTACAAACCAATGAGAAGCTGGTCAGTTCTGTACTTGGATTCAATGCACAAGTGATGCTAACCTTTACTTGAACTGTGTTGAATTGGATTTAAAATGCCTTCTATATTGGTCAGCTCTACTATACATTGTAACCTGAAATCTGCAAAGAAAATATATACATACAAACTTACCTTGAAATATACTGTTTGTAGGCAGTTTAGACTGAGCTTATATTTATGTGTTTATATCCATATACTTAACATATTATTTATGTGAGAATATGCCACCTGAGTGCTGTATTGACTACACACTGAGGTTTAAAACAGTATATGGCCATTTGAAAAACAACTCATCTGAGTAAGAGAAGGAAATTACCATTATTGCCTGCCAGTTATGTAAGTTAAATCAACATAAAAATATGTTCTCAAGAGAAGGATGATAGATCACTTCTTTGTTAAATTAAGAAGGTTCAAGGAGTGCCATTTTACAAAACGTTGCCCTGCTGCACCTACACAAGCTCGGCTATTCATATTTGTAATCAGACTCAAGTACACAATTGAACAAAGTTTGCGTAGATTCATAGCAAGCTTTCACATCTAGAAATTTTCTCCTTCACATCTAGAAATTTTCTTTTGACTAATGTCCTGTTGTCAGCAAGTTCATCTGGCGTCATATGGAGTAAAAAAAAAAAAAAAAAAAAGAATTAAAAGCCACATAAGTTACACATCAATGACTAAGGTACTTTATATTTTTATTGGCACAATCAGAACACTGAACACATTACTAGGAGATAAAAATGATTGGTGATATTTTTGCATGTTTTTTTCTTTTAGCTATATGAAATAATAAAGTTATTGGTATGGGTAGAGAAGTAGAATAACATTTTGTCTCATATACTATCCTGTGTGGAAAATCTATAACCACTGAAATGAGGACTCTGAATAAAACAACTTCAAAGACAATGTAAATTATCTTATCAACATCACTGTTGTCATTAACAAATAACAAGAAAAACAGCAATTTGCTATATTAACTGTATTTAACACCTGAATTAATACATTTCAGAGAATATTGATGAACATACTAAATATTTAATGATTTTCAATTTGATCTGATTCATCTGATCAATAGGAGTGGTGTAAGTACTTCTAACACTCAGCACACGTATAAAAGGATGTCAGTGTCTGTTCACTTCAGTAAATTCTCTAATTGGTTTTCCACATATTCTCCACATAATTTTAAAGCTTACCATGGTACCTGATATATAAGATTTACCTAATAAATATTTGTCAAATAAAATTATCGTGAAGTAGATTAGGAAATAAATGAGAAAAATAAAATTTTCAAATCTGATTCAAAGATGGAAGATGCTCCTTTGAGAGTCACCACATTCTCTCTAATGGAAAATATTCAAGCACAGATATAATAAATAATAGAAAGGAGAAACATAAATTGGAGCTTGTACTAATATCAGTGTTGTTCTACTTTTTTTACTTTTTCTTTTAGCCTCTGAACCAGTGGCTAAAATCCACTGGTCACTGAAATCTCATGAGGAAGTTTTATTTACAGGTTGTTTTTTTTTAAAAACTTGGTACATAATAGAAACGTTTCAAACTAGTTTTAAAAAAAGGGGGAGATGTGAGATAGGTTGGCTATGTATGTAAAACAGTCAAGGATGAGTTTCACTTTTGATAATGGAGTTATCCTACCATTTGCAATGACATGGAAGGACCTGGAGGTTAATATGCTGAGTGAAATAAGTCAGACAGAAAAAGAAAAATACCATATGATTTCACTTATATGCAGTATCTAAGGAACAAAAAAAAACCAAACTAATCAAAAACAGACTCACAAATATTGTGAACAATTTGGTGACAGACAGAGGGGAGGGAGTTGGGAGGCTGGGAGAATGGAGTGAAGAGTTAAAGAGGTACAAATTAGTAGTTGATAGTTGGGCACGGGGAGCATGGCAGAGGGAACGCAGTTAGCATTAATATGATGATTAAGTGGAGGGCCAGGGGAAGGAGGGAGCAATTGAGGAAATCGTTTTATGAACATTATAGATGTCTAACCAATGTATTGTATACTTGAAACTAACTTAAATAAATAAATTTATTTTAAAAAATGTTATTATAGCTGGTGTCTTAATCACAGAGCTTTTTAAAATTTCATGGCTCTTGGATTATCGTCAATAAATCAATCAATTCTAATCAAGCTTCTTGCTTATGAGGTATGTGTGTGTGTGTGACCATCATTAACTGACCAGCTTCAATTGTTTCTAATATATGTCAGGCTCCATATGATACCTAATTAAATATTAAGCAACATAGATAGCCTATGTAGAACACACATTATCAAAAAGTTAATTTACCACAGGCACCATAGCTACTTAATTAAAGAAGTTAAAATCTGTGTCTAAACTCATATGTATACCCTTTGGTGTCTACCTTGTGGTGTCTACCTTGTGGCCAGTGTTTGCAATTTGACTAATTTAATTAAAAATGACAAAAACTCCTTTAGCTTCTTGGCTTATTACAGTGTACATCTTATTTCTAACTGGCAAAAATATCTAAAAGAATATGCTTTTATTTCCTTGTTAATTCACTTGGGAATTTTTAAATCTACTTAGGAAACATCGCCTTTCAAAAACAGTCTATTCTCTGATTTATATTTTTCTGTGTCTATGATCTACACATTTCTTTAAATATAGTAGTTGATTTAAAAATCAGGAAGAAAAAGAACACAATTCTATCTCCCTTAACACTGAAAGTTTAAAGCATTAAAGTAAATTATCTTGCCAGTACTTTTTCTCAGAAAGCACAGCGGAATTCAATATGTACTCCAGGAATTTTCTTCCTTAAGAATGTATTTTTGAATTTAACACTATTTCTCCTTTATTTCTCTTTGCCATCTGATCACTCCAAATATTTTTGACAAGTGATAAATAAGAAAATACCCATTTCCACCAAAGCCAACAAACCAACTAACCAAACACATATGAATATTTCATGTATTGACTAAATAGGTACCCTGCAATATAAAAATCATAAATACCTACATACCCAGAATAGGAGTGCCTAAGTATATAAAGCAATTATTAATAAACATAAAAGTAGAAATCCATGGCAATATAATAATAATAGGGGATTTTAATACCCCACTCATATCAATGGATAGATCATCCAGACAGAAAAATTAATAAGGAAATAATGCTTTCAATGTCACATTAGAGCAGACTGACTTAATAGACATTTGTAGGACATTTTATCCAAACACTGCAGAATACATTTTTTTTCAAGTGCACATGTAACCTTCTCCAGGATGGATTACAAATTAAGCCACAAAATAGCACTCAATAAATTAAAGAAAATTGAAATCATATCAAACAACTTTTTTGATGTCAATGGCATGAAACTGGGAATCAACTATAGAAAGAAAATTAGGAAAAAAAAAGCTAATACATGAAGACAAAACAACATGCTACTAAACAACCAATGGTACAAAGAATAAATCAAATAAGAAATCAAAAACCATCTTGAAACACATGAAAATGAAAATATAACTTTTCAAAATTTTGGGATACAGCAAAAGCAGTTCTAAGAGGAAAGTTCATAGCTATACAGAGCTACTTCAAGAAAAAAGAAAAATCCAGAATAATAATAATAAAAAAAAACCAGCCTAACTCTACATCTAAAGGAACAAGAAAACTAAAAATCAAAACACAGTAAATGGAAGAAAGGAAGCGGTTATGATCAGAGTAGAAATAAATGAAATAGATATTAAAAAATAGAAAATATCAGTAAAACCAAGAGCTAGTTATTTGAAAAGATAAATAACATTGACCAACCTTTAGCCAAATTCATCAAGAAAAAGGAGAAAGACTCCAAATAAATAAAATCATTAATGACAGAGAAGTTACAATTGATACTGCAAAAAAACAAAGAATCATTAAAGAATACTATGAACAATTATATACCAACAACTTTAAAAATCTAGAAAAAAATGGATAAATTTCCAGGACTATATAACCTTCTAATATTGAATCAAAAAAAAAAGGGCAAAATCTAACCAGACCAATTATTAGCAACAAAATTGAAGTATTAATCAAAAAACTGCCAAAAAATAAAAGTCCAGAACCAGATGGTTTTATAATTAAACTCTACCAAACATTCAAAGAAGAATTAACATCTATTCTTAAAATGTTTTTAAAAAATTGAAGAGGAAGGAAGGCTTCCAAACTCATTTTATGAAGCCAGCATTCCTCAGGTACCAAAACTAGAAAAATACATTACTAAAAAGAAAATTACAGGCCAATATCCTTGATAAACTTAAAGGCAAACTCTGGAACAAAATATCAGCAAACCATATTCAATAATACATTTAAAGGATTATACACCAGGATCAAGAGGTATTCATCCCAGGGATGCAAGGATGTTTCAACATCCCTAAATCAGTCAATATGATACATCGCACTAACAAAATGAAGTATAAAAACCACATAATCATCTCAATAAATGTACAAAAAAACTTTTGACAAGATTCAACATCCTTTTATGATAAAAACTCTCAACAAAGTGGAAAAAGAAGAAACATACTTCAATATAATAAAAGCCACATATAACAAACCCACAACTAATAACATAGACAATGATGAAAACCTGAAAGACTTTCCTCTAAGGTTAGGACAAGACAAAGATTCCCACTGGTATCATTTATATTCAACATAGTATTGCAAATCCTAGCCATAGTAATCAGACAAGAAAGAGAAGTAAAATGTATCCTAATTAGAAAGAAATACAAGTCTTATTATCAGCAGATGACATGACACTACACGTAGAAAACTCTAAAAGACTACACCAAAAAAAAATTTTAGACTAATAAATGAATTCAGTAAAGCTGCAGTATATAGAATCAATATACAGGAATAAGTTATGTTTCTATGCACCAATAATGAATGATTCAAAGGAGAAATTAAGAAAACAATCCCATTTACAATTGCATTAAAAAACATAAAATACTGAGGAATTTAATCAAAGAGGTGAAAGACCTATAATCTGAAAATTATAAGACATGGAAGGAAAAAACTAAAGAGGATACAAACAAATGGAAGGATATATACTATGCTTATAGATTAGAAGAATTAATATTGTTAAAATGTCCTTATTATCCAAAGCCATATACAAATTCAATATTAAACTATACTACAAGCTACAATAATCAGAAGAGTATGGTACTAGCATAAAAACAGACATATAGATAAATGGAAAAAAAATAGATAGCCCAGAAATAAAGCCACAATTATATGATCAATTAATCTACAACAAAAGAGAGGTGAGGTGATACATAGAGTAAAGACAGTCTCTTCAATAACCGGTGTTGAAAAAACTGGCCAGGTAGATGCAAAAAATTAGACCACTTTCCTATAACATACACAAAAATAAACTCAAAATGGATTAAAGACTTAAATGAAAGACCTAAAACCAAAGAACTCCTAGAAGAAAACATAGGCAGTAAACTCTTTGACATAACTCTTAGCAATGTATTTTTTAACATATCTCCTTGGGCAAGGGCAACAAAAGAAAAAAAGAATGAGGTTAAATCAAACTAAGAAGTTTTTGTACAGTGAAGGAAACCATTAACAAAATAAAAAGACAAGCTAATGAATGAAAGATAATTGCCAATGATATATCTAAAATAAAAAAACAAAAAACAGTCCAATTAAAAAATTGGTAGAGAATATAAATAGTTATTTCTTCAAAGAGAATATAGGGATGGCCAAGAGACATATGAAAAGATGCTCATCATTACTAATTATCATGGAAATGCAAACTAAAACCACCATGAGATATCACCTCATACCTGTCAGAACGGCTATCATCAATAGATCAACAAACATGTGTTCGCAAGGATGTAGAGAAGAGGCAACCCCTTGTACATTGTTGGTGGGGTTGTAAATTAGTGCAGCCACTATGGAAAACAGTATGGAGATTCCTCAAAAATTTAAAACTAGAGCTGCCATATGAGCCAGCAATTCCACTTCTGGGTTTTTAACTGAAAAAAAAAAAAAAAAACTAAAAAACATTAATTAGAAAGTTATACGGACTCTCATGTACACTGCAGCATTACTAGTAATAGCCAAAATATGGAAGCACCCTCAATGTCCATCAATCGATAAAGAAGATGTGGGCTCTATGTGTATATGTACATATGCAATGGAATATTATTCAGCAATCAAAAAGAATGAACTCTTGCCATTTGCAACAACATGGGTGGACCTAGAGGATATTATGCTAAGTGAAATAAGTCACACAAGAAATACAAATACCATATCATTTACTTTAAGTGGAATCTTAAACAAAACAAAACAAAACAATAGAATAAACAAAACACAACAGAAACAGAAACACAGATGTAGAAAACAAGTTGATGATTGCCAAAAAGGGAGGGATGTGGAGAATAGCAACAGAACAATTTTCAATGATAATCTTATCCTGAAGCACCTTTATAAACACACTCAAAAAGACAAAAAACAAAACAGCACTCTGAAATAGCTCAAAGATAGGCTTCAAGTGACTTGCTAAACAGAACAGTAACTGAAAAAAAGTAGGAAATAGACTTTCTAAATTGTTCAAGAGGCACATACCTGTCTGCCCCACGTTTTCTTTGTCCTCAAGATGTATTGGAGTTCTGATCGTAGAATTCTGTGCTAAATTGGCTTCTCTAGCATGTTACCAGCTTGCTCAAAAACAGATCTCTGTGCAAATCAAATGGATAAAAACAATCAAAGAAACCACAGAAACAACCAGAGATGAAGTAGCTAGCCTTTCATATATACTATGCCTTTGGATCTTATGCATTTTCTCGTTTTTCATGGCATGACTTAGCTCCCTGCTTAAAATCGCATTGTCATTATGATCATTGATAGTATGGTTATAGCTTGTTTATAATAGATATTTTTCCTATATATATATATATATATATATATGTATATATATGTATATATATGTGTGTATATATATATAATCTCATTTAAAATTTATAACAATATAATCTGTGACTCAGGTACCTTTATTTTATCCATTTGACACTATCACTCTTTAATTTAATATATACAACATGTTAGAATATTCAAATTGGAGAAGAGAAGATGTCTCGATTCTTAACATGAAGATGCCATATGTTATGTGATTTAGTCATTGACTTTTCTGCTTTAGTCTTTCAAAATTTTGGTACTTTGTATTATAGACAAATGACTTGTAAACTGAATAGCAATGTTGCTATTTTCAGAATATCTGAAACTGTTGTTAAAAATTTGTACATGAGTTAGAAATAAGGGGATCTTATTTAAAGAGTAAGAACATGTGAATAAAAGGGTTTGATGAGGGCTTTTTTTTCCCAAAAAATCTTTTTTTTTAAATTTTAATTAATTTATTTTTATTATGCTGAATTAGTTAAAGGAATCCAGTTAAGTTTCAGGTGTATAATTCAACAGTAAAGCATACATATATTGCATTGTGTGTTCACTGCCCATACTTAGATTTCCTTCTGTCACCACATATTTGACCCATTTTACCCCGTCTACCTCCCTCCCCATGCCCCCGACCCCTGCCGCACCCTGTGGTAACCACTAGTCTATTGTCCATGTCTATGAGTTTCTGTTCGTTTGTCCTGTTCATTTGTGGGTTTTAGGTTTATATCCCACATATAAGTGATATTATGTTATTTTCAACTTTTCTGTCTGGCTTATTTCACTTAGTATGATTACCTCAAGGTCTATCCACATTGTCACAAATGGCAATATTTCATCTCTTCTTATGGCTGAGTAATATTCCATCATATATATGTACCACAGCTTCTTTAGCCAATCATCTGTCGTAGGATACTTCAGTTGCTTCCATGTCCTGGCTACCATGAATGATGCTGCTATGAACATTGGCGTGTAAATATATTTTTTGATATGTGTTTTCAAGTCTTTGGGCTTCTTAACCACAAAGGAAATATAAAGAAGAGAAACAGTTTAAGCTGTGTTGTCTCTATCAAAGTTGCAAACGAGAAATATACAATAAATTCTTAGAATAACTCTTATATTAACCTTAACCTAATAACCACCATTGCAAACAAGTCTTTCTTGAAGAGACTGTCCTTTCGCCATTGAATAATCTTGACACCCATGTAAAAAATAATTTTACCATGTATGTTAAGGTTTATTTATGGGCTCTCTGTTCTATCCTATTAATCTATGTGTCTGCCTTTCTGCCAATATCACACTGCTTGATTATTCAATTTTTGTAGTAAGTTTTGAAATCAGGAGTGTAACTCCTCCAGCTTTGTTCTTTGTAAAGATAGTGTTGGCTACTTAGGGCCACTCGAAAGTCCATATAAATTTTAGGATGTTTTTCTTTCAGCAAAAAAAGCATTTTCGGGATTTTGATAAGGATTGCATCGAATCTATAGATTGCTTTGGTAGTATTAACATTTTAATAATATATATCTTCCAACCCATGAACATGAGATATGTTTAGTTTACATTTTATTTATGTGTTTTTTAATTTCTTGCAGCAATGTTTTACAGGTTGCATTGTATAAGTCTTTCGCTTCCTTGGTTAATTCTTAAGTATTTATTCTTTTTGATGCTATTGTTAGTAAAATTATTTTTGTAATTTCTGATTGTTCATTATTCATGTACAGAAATGCAATTGAATTGGGATGTTGTATTTGTATTCTGCTTCTTTGCTGAATTCATGTATTAGTTGTAACAGTTTGGGTGTGTGTATGTATAATCTTTATGATTTTCTGTATATAAGATCCTATCCCTTCCAATTTGGATGTCTTTTATTTCTTTTTATTGCCTAATAGCACTGGCTAGAAATTCCAGAACTATGCTGAAAAGCAGTAGTGAAAGTAGGCATCCTTCCTTGTCTTCTTCCTGATCTTAGAGTATAATGTTTACTGTGGGTTTTTCATACATGGCATTTATTATGTGAAATAATTTCCTTCTATTTCTAGTTTTTTGAGCGTTTTTATTATGAAAGGATGTTAAATTTTGTTGTTGTTTTTTTTTTTTTTGATTAATTGAGATCACGTTTTTTGTTTTTTTCCTCATTCTGTTGTTTCATAGTAGATGGATCAATTTTCGTTATGTTGAACCATCACTGCATTCCAGGAATAAATCCCTCTTGGCTCTTGTATATAATTCTTTTAATATGCTTTCTGTTTGCTATTGTTTTGCTGAGGATTTTTACATAAATCTTCATAAGGGATATTGGTCTATAATTTTCTTTACTTTTAATGTTTGTGTCTAGCTTTGATATCAGAGTAATGCTGGCCTCACAGAATGAATATGGAAGTGTTCTCTCTTCTTCAATTTTATGGAAAATTTTGAAAAGAATTGGTATTAGTTCCTTAAATATTTTGTAGATTTCACCAGTGAAGCCACCAAGTCAAGGGCTTTTCCATATTGGGAGATTTTTGATTACTGATTCAATCTCCTCAATAGTTATAAGTCTCTACAAATATTTTATTTTTTCTGATTTAGTCTTGGTAGGTGTTCTGTTTCTAGAATGTGTCCATTTCATCTAGGCTATCCAATTTGTTGGTGTACAATTGTTAACAGTACTCTCTTATAACCCTTTTTGTATCTATAGTATCAGTAGTAATGGCTCCATTTTCATTTCTGATTTTGGTAAATTAAGCTTTTCCTCTGTCCATCTAGTTAAAGATTTGTCAATTTTGTTGATCTTTTCAAAGAATCAACTTTGGTTTCATTAATTTACTCTATTGTTTTTCTATTTTATCTACCTCTTCTCTAATCTCTTACTTCCTTCTTTCTGCTAGCTTTGGATTTAGTTTGCTCTTTTTCTAGTCCTTTAAGTGGTAAAGTTGGAGTGCTGATTTGAGATTTTTTTTTTACCATAGGCATTTATAGCTATATATTTCCCTCTTAGTATCGCTTTTGCCACATCCCATAAATTTTGGTACTTTTTGTAAAACTTCTCTTCTAAGTCTTTTCTAATTTCTTTTGTGATTTCTTCTTTGATCCATTGATAGTTTTAAAAAATGTAGTTTTAATTTCTAAAATGTTATGATTTTTCTAATTTTCCTTTTGATTTTGATTAACTTCATCCCATTGTGGTCAATGAAGATATTTAGCATAATTATATTTTAAATTAGACTGAGAATTTGTTACTTAATATATGGTCTATCCTGAAAAATGTCCAATGTGCACTTAAAAATATGTATTTTTTGATGTTGGATAGAGTGTTCTGTATGTGACTGTTATATATACCTGATTTATTATGTTTACGTCCTCTATTTCTTTATATATCTTCTGTCTGGTTATTCTAGCCATTATTATGAGAGAGATATTGAAATCTCTAACTATTATTATAGAACTATTTCTTCTTTAAATTCTCAATATTTACTTTATACATTTTGATAGTCTTTCACTAGTACGTACATGTTTATAATTGTTGCATCTTCTTGCTATATGAAACTTTTATTAATAAATAATGTCCTCTTTTGGCTCTTGAAACCATTTTTTTTAATTTAAATTCTATTTTTCCTGTTATTAGCATAGCTGCCCTGATCTTTTTTGGTTAAAATTTGCATGGAATACATATTTTTTTCTCAACCTTTCACTTTAAAGCTGTTTGTGTCTTTGGTTTTCAAATGAGTCTCTCGTAGACAGTATGTAGTTAGATCTCGTGTTTTTATCCATTCTGTCAATTTCTATCTTTTGACTGGAGAGTGAAACTATTTACATTTAAAGCAATTACTAAGGAGGGACATTCTGTCATTGTCTATGTTTTTCTATGTGACTTATAGCTTCTTTTTCTCTCATTTCCTACATTATTGTCTTCTGTGTTTAGTATATTTGTAGTGAAATGTTTAAATTCCTTTCTCTTTTCCTTTTGTGTATATTCAATAGCTATTTTCTTTGTGGTTACCATGGATACTACATTTAACATCCTAAAGTTATAACATTCTCTTTTGAATTTATACCAGTTTAATTTCAGTAATGTACAAAAACCCTTCTTTACAGCTCTTCCCTGCTTCTTTTGGTTCTTGATATCATAAAATTATATCTTTATAAATCACGTGTTCAAAAACATGAACTCATAATTTTTAAGTGTAGTCTCTTAAATTACATAGAAAACAAGGTTTGGAGTTACAAGTCAATTACACTAACACTAGATTTTATAATATTTTTTCTTCTTTAAACATATTAGTTTCTTAAGTCATGTAGAAAACAAAAAGTACAGTTACAAGCCTTTGTCAAAATACTTTCATAATTGCTCTTGTATTTATCTTTATTGAGATATTTATTTCTCCATATGGTCTCAAATTACTGTCTAGGATCTTTTCATTCCACTTTAGAGGACCCACTTAAGCATTTCTTGTAGGACAGATCTGTTGAACACAAACTCCCTCAGCTTATATTTATCTGAAAATATCCTAATTTCCCCCAAGACAGTTTTACCAGTTACAGGATTCTTGGTTGATAGTTTTTGGGATTTTTTTTTCCCCATTTAACTCTTTGAACATATCACCCCACAGTCTTTTGGTCTCCAAAATTTCTGATGAAAAATCTCTGATAATCTTATTGAGCATCCCTTATATACACTTCACTTCTCCTTGCTGTTTTCTAAATTCTTCATTTTTGGCTTTTGAGATTTTTATTATAATGTATCTCTGTATGAGATTCTTTGAGATCAACTTCCTTGGAGCTCACTGAGCTATTGATGTTTCTATTCTGTCTTTCATCAAATTTGGGAAATTTTCTGCCATTATTTCTTCAAATATTCCCTCTGCTTTTTTCTCTATTCTGCTGAGATTTCCACAATGTATTTGATAGTCTGTTTTAGGGTGTCCCACAGGTGCCTTAGGCTCTGCTCATTTCTCTTTAGTCTTTTTGTTGTTGCTGTTGTTCCTCAGATGATAATTTACATCATCCAATTGAGACACGTTTGCTGATTATTTCTTCTGCTTGTTCTAATCTGCTTTTTAATCACTCTAGTCAAAATTTAAATTGTTGTTATACTTTTCAGCTCCAGAATTATTTTTTTCAGTTTTTTGTCTCTTTATTGATATTTCCATTTTGTTCATGCATCGTTTTCTTGACTTTCTCCACATCTTTGCTCAGTTATTTGGGCATTTTTAAGACAATTGTTTTAAAATCTTTGTCTAATATATCTGTCATTAGGTCTTTTGGGGGGACAGTTTCTGTTGATTTTTTTTTTCCCTTTGAATGGGCCATACTTCTCTGTTTCTTTATATGTTGTGTGATTCTTTTTGTTGAATAGTGAACATTTCAATGTAATAATGTAGTAACTCTGGAAATCAGATTCTTCTCCTTGCCCAGGGTTTTCTTTTGTTTACTTTTTCTGATATTCCTTTTGTTAATTTTCTGTTTTACTTTTTAAAATTGTGTAGTCTGTTTCTGTGCTGAGGATCAGCCTTAGGTATATAGTTATGATCTTCTCAGGCTTTTTCTGAGTCTTTTCTCTGGCATGCCTAGTTACCTTCTAATTTTCCCTGTATATACAGTTGTTTTTGAATGTCCTAGCCTTTAATGCCTGATTCCTGAATAGAAAAAAAGGGGGAAATATTAAGTGGGCAGAAAGAGGGTCTCAGACCTTTAAATTCTCTGGAAGTTACATCAGTCAGAGGGGGAAGGGCTTGCAATAATGGAAGGAGGTATAGCAACAAGGGCTGTCCACCTCTTAGTTTGAACCTATGTGATCAGAAGTAACAATCAGCATTCAGAGAAAAGATCCCCGATATTTGACGGAGAGTCCTTTTTGCCTATTGCATTCCTATGAGCTGTGTGAAAGCTGCTCTAGGAAAACGTGAACAGCTGCCTGCTATATGGTTGGGGATGGTGGATGGGTAGCTGCTACTGTACTAAGAGCTGAAATTGACTGAAATTAACCAATATTTACTGTCTAAGTTTTCCCTGAAAGTTGCAAGGCTTCAATCGAGTCTAGAGTTCTAAAATAGTTACATCAAACAGATTTTCTCAGTGCAATTACTAGCTAGCCAAGGAGATAGATTTTTAGTGGTTCCAAATCCATTATTTTCCCAGAATCCCCTAGGCAATCTTTGACATATATTTTGAGACACTCTCAACTGAATTTTGTATAAATTTTGTCTTTAGTTCCAAATTTTAGCCCCCAAATTAAAAACAGTACTCTGATTGTACTGATATTTAGACTTATCCTTTTCAAGAAAATAATGTACATTAACTTTTTAAATCTCTTTTATTTATTAACTTTATTGTCATATCGCCAATGTCAAAATTGAAAAAGAGAGGTTATGTAATTTCCCTGAAATCCCACAGCCAACAAATGACAAAATTTAATTTTGAACCAGAGCTGTTTGTGTGTCATAATTATACTTCCAACCCCTATATTATATTGCAGAGTAGCTATATGACTGATTAGGAAAAGTGATGTTCACCAAAGTTCTTTGTGCATTTATTAATACAAAATAGTAAATGTACTGAGTTATTCAAACAATTAAAAATCTTGGGTCCAAAAGGTAATAAAACATATTATAAGGTCTCTTTAAAATTTATAACATCAGAAAAAATAAAATACTATAGCTTTGCTTTATCACCACAATCTGGGACCCAGGCTCTTCCATATTCCTTCCTCTGGTTAAGAAAAGTTCAAACACATCACAAATGTTCACATGCTCTAGTGAAGCCTGGCCCTAACATACTCCACTTCTGCACTCTACAGTGTCATCTCTAAGGTGCCTATGATAAAAGACTACAGCAGCAGGCTTCTGAAAGATAGTGGTACCTATTAGCCAGAAGTTCAGCTTATACACCTTTACTATGTATACAGAAGCGTAGGGTAATTCTTTGACTATGTTAGAACATTTTATTCATTACTTTCTTTAAAAATTAGTAGAAAGTGGAAAACTAAAAAAAAATTAAAATATATAAATAATGATCCAAATTAGTAGGTGTACTGAAAATATTTGTTCTTCAGCTTTTGTTTAATACTTATTTGATTAAAGCTGATTTGCTATGTATTGAAATATAAGGGAACAAGGGTTTCTTTGCTTGATTATCCAAAAGAATTTTGGATGACGGATGCTCAGAGATAGGCATTTAAAAGGAAAGCTAAAAAATAAATAAATGAATGAATGAATGAATGAATGAATAAATAAATAAAGGAAAGCTCACAATAGTGAATTACGGTACCCAGTTATATGATGAGATGCATTGTCAGCTTTTCCTGATGGTAATTGACATGAGCTGAGGAAGAGGACAACTTTCCTAAGTTTGAGATCTCTGAAGTATGCCTTTTATGCAGACTGCCTCTGCAGTACATTGAAAAGGACATCTAATAGAGCACAGAACTGAAAGTTAAGAAATACAAAGGGTCTTGGCTCCTAATCTCCCTTCAGTCATTTAACCTACTCACTGATGCAGAATGCTTGTTACTTATGAAGTTTCTTAGAAACAAGTTTTGAATCGTTGATCTTTATGGTAAACAGAATGTTGAAGGGTGTTTAGATCTGAACGTTTTAAAGAACAGTTTGTGCTGGGCACAGTTTCAGACACATAAGGATTGCAGTAAAACAGTAAAACTCCTATTTTGAGTAGCTCTGCCTCTTAACTGTTCAATTTATGATAGCTAATAATATCTGCCAAAATCTATCTTTGATGCTAAGTTTCTTAATTGTGTGTTTTCTTTTCCTTAATCAGTATCTACTTTCATCCTGATCAGGCATTGCTGCTTGACTCATTTTATGTTCTTACCACTTCCAGTGTGTTGACTGAAATGTTCACTAATTAAATAGTTCCTTTATTTCAATAGCCTAGTGTGGACCCCAATCACTCTCTTTAGAGTCTAACCCTAATAATCTATTAAACTTCAAATGAGTTAGACAAATCAATGTAGTCTGAACTTCCTTGCTGTGAAAATGAGAGAGCTGGTCCAAAGAGATCAATCAAGATGTCCACAGGAGCATAATGTCTTAAATTTGTTTATGTTTATCCTGTCGTGATCTGGAAAAGATTTATGACAGCTTATAATGATACTTAAAACACAGCAAGAGTGTTTAATAAAAACTAACTGAACGTGGAAATAGGCAAATAAAAAAAATAGAAACTAGGAATGTCTACAATAAAAACAAATACAGTAAAATCTTAAACATTTTGTAGATGTGGAATTTGTCTCTGAATTTTTAGCAGCAATCTGATAAGAAGACCAGATCAGTAAAATAATTTTAGAGCGTTTAATGATAAAAATCACACAAATTACTCCAGGAAAGATTAACTACTAATGATATTATAACAGAAATATATTTCTCCCAACACCTTCATAATGAGAAATTTGCAGTAATTCTTAAACCATTTCTAATAGTAGACAAAATTGAGTTTTTTAATGTCTCAATATAAATCAATAATGTCTTACTAAAGTGCATATGAGTAAATACATTTAGATGCAGACAAATAAGAAAAATTATAATTACCTAATATTTTGCTGGTTTTGCTTACTAGGGGGTGATTTTATATTCTTTCATATAGATAAATATCATAAGTTTCAATTAATTCTCTATAATTAATTGTGTCTTTTAGTTGAACATATTACGCTTGTGAGTAGCATTCCATTCGAAATTATGTTCCCTGGTAAATACACTGAATCTGTTTCACAATAGTCTATTATTTTTATTGTGATAGATGATACATTTCTCTCCTCCTCTGTCTTGCCATGAGTCACTGATTGTGCAGCTGATCTGATCCTATGCCTACCAAATTCTCAAACCCACAAGTGAAATATGGATAGTCGTAAGCTCCTAAGATATGGAGACTGCTTGCTCTTTGGTATTATCACAGCATTACCTGATAGAGTTATCTGATACAGAATCTCATATTATCAGGGGTAAGATTGACATCATATTTTTTAAATGATAAAGTATATCATTAAGTTGAATAAAAGACTATCTGGATTTGGTTCAATTCGAGCTGAAGGAAAACAGCGAGACCAACAACTAGCTTTGCAATGACTCCTAATGGGTCCCAGCCTACATTTCATTTCAAGATTTTGGCCTTCTTACTACAATATGACCAGGGCAGCTGAGATGGCCCTCTCTTGGGGTCAGCAAGCTACTTCAAAACAACACCCTTTGTCTCAGAATAGCCTTTATAGTGATAAGTAGGATCCCAATGATTGTAACTCTACATTTTCTTTTCCTAGCTGATTCTTATGTATCCAGGAATATGTATTTGGCCTAAACTGGGCCAAATTTTTTAATATGGAATAAACAGTTATGGAACTAGCAGTAGATGAAATCATGTATGGCTGGCCAATAAACCTTTCTTTTATTTAAATTATTGAGACCCCTATCATATCTCTAAATTTCCACATCTTCTAGCCTATTTTATTTTGTCAATCCAGTTGAAGAAAGTTGCTAATACTTGCAAAATAACAACAGGTTTTGTCAAAAATTCTTTTTTTTTTCTAACAAATATAACTGGGATTAGTTCCTTACAGATTAGTTCCTTACACTGAATGTATTCTGAGTGATTATAGTCTCATTTATATCATTTATGAGCCCTATTGCTTTTTACATTGAAAAGAACCCAGGGAAATTAATCCTTAAATATAAAACATTTCAAATTCTATTTGTATATACTATCCTTTAAAAGGGGAACATGATACATAAACTGTCGCATATACCTTGCTATTACTACCAAGAAATCAAAACCAAGTTGGTTGTTTTCATATTATTTGGCCATTAAAAAAAACAAAACAAAACAAACAAAAAAACAAGTTTTATATATTCATGTTCCAGTAGCAAAGAACATTTTTGCTCCCTATACTGACATTACACATTCATACAGGCAGTTAAACCATCTCCAGTCTTCTATTTGGCTACAGGTAAGAGAATTAACAGCTTGTAGGAAAGCTAATTAGGTCCAATTATTACTCATCTGACCTAATTTGACATCAGGTGTCTGGGAAGAAGTCATCTGAATTAACTGAATAGACATTTGGCTACTACATATACATGAGTTCCATGGATAATTTATTCCTAATGTAACTCAGAGAAGAATATATTGATTGAAACAAAATAATCAAAAAAGAGGGAGATGATATAATTTAAAACTCCTAAAGGAATATGATAGTGCAATATAACTTGCATTCATTCACTATTCTACTCATTTACTTATTTGTTTTAAAAGGTAGCATATTGTTGTCATTAAAAAAAAAGTTCTTAATTTTATTTTTAAAAGTCTGAGCCTTAATTTGCTCATTTGATAAGATTATTAGATGAACTGATCAATAAATCTTTTCCACTATGGCATTTTTGTATCCAGTACGTCATTTACTTAAAGTAGTAACTGGAAGCAAGATACTTCTTCTTTATACTTCTCTTTTTTTAATGTTATTAAATTTACTGGGGTGACATTGGTTAATAAAATTATATAGGTTTCAAGTGTACAATTCAATAATATGTCATCTGTATATTGCATTGTGTGTTCACCACCCAAAGTCAAATCTCCATTCATCATCATATACTCAACTCCTTTTACCCTTTCTACCTCTCCGCACACCACTCTCCCTCTAATAACCACCATACTATTGTCTGCGGCTATACGTTTTTGTTAGTTTGTCTTGTTTCTTTATTGCTTTCAGTTTTATATCCCACATATGAGTGAAATCATATGGTTCTTAACTTTTTCCATCTAACTTATTTCATTTAGCATGATATTCTCAAGATCCATCCACGTTGTCACAAGTGGAAGTATTTCACCTTTTCTTATGGCTAATATTCCATTGTATATAAGTACCACATCTTCTTTATCTAATGATCCACAGAAGGACAATGCGGTTATTTCCTCCTTGTCTTGGCCACTGTGAATGATACTGCAATAAACATAGGTATGCATATGTCTTCATGAAAAAATGTTTTCAAATTTTTGGGGTTGTTTACAAAAAAGAGGGATTGCTGGATCATATGGTAACTCTACTCTTAATTTTTTGATAACCTCCGTACTGTTTTACATAGTGATCGTACCAATTTACACAACCAGCAGCAGTGTATGAGAGGTTCTTTTTCTCTATAACCTTTCTAACACTTGTTATTACTTGTCTTGTTGATAATAGCCATTTTTTATAAGTGTTAGGTGGTATGTCATTGTGGTTTTGATTTACATTTCCCTAATAGCTAATGAAGTTGAGTACATTTTATATATTTGTTGGCCATTTGTACGTCTTCTTAGGAGAAGTGTCTGTTCGGGTCCTCTGCCCATTTTTTTAATTGGATTGTTTTTGTTAAGTTGTATAAGTTCTTTACATATTAGTCCCTTACTAGAGGTATTTGCAAATATCTTCTCCCATTCAGTTGGTTGCCTTTTTGTTTTGTTTTTGGTTTCTTTTGCTGTGCAAAGGCTTTTTTAGTTTGATATAGTCCCATTTGTTTGTTTTTGTTTTTATTTCCCTTGCCTTTGAGGTCAAATTTATAAAATCTCTATGACCATGGTCCATAAATTTCATACATATGTTTTCTTCTATGTATGTTATTGTTTCAGTCTTATATTTAGATATTTAATCTATTTTTAGTTAATTTTTGCATATGGTGACAAACAGCATTTTAGTTTAATTCTTTTGCATGTGGACTTCCAATTTTCCCAGCACTATTTACTGAAGAGGCTTTTTTTGCATTGTATGTTTTTGACTCCTTTGTATAAAATTATTTGCTCATATATATGTGGGTTTATTTCTGGGCCTTCAATTTTGTTCCAATGGTCTGTGAAGACATTCTTCTGGATTGTGTAGTTTCTAGTTGGTTAACAAAATCCACACTAATTCACACAGATAATTTCTGGGCTATGGCAACAAGATATTTTAATGCCTGCTAAGTGTAGAGCAGAGTGCTCTGGTCAACATAAAATAACCAATGGTATAAATTCCACTTAGGTAGCCTGAGTATAAGGAAACCCCCAAATTGACATGGGCTGATAGAGTTTTTCAGGGAAAGTTGATGGACAGACAAATGGAAGGGGATCCACAAATATATATTTCTATTTATTGAATTATTCTTATTTATTGGTAAAGAAACAATATTCTGAACCAAGTAAGCTTTATCAAGTTATGCTGAGGAATTACTGAGAGTAAAAACAAATTAAAATATTAAAAAAATAATAATAATAGATCTCAGTTCTCCAAGTAATTATTATACACGAGTATGATAAAAGGTGATTAAAAGAGAGATATGGTTTATATTTATAAGTATCCCCTCAGATCTCTGAAGAAGTGAGCAAAGCACATCACCATAAAAGGAGAAAAGAAAAAATTCCTTACACATTTTCCTTTACTCTTCTCAAGAATCCATCTTCTTAATTGCATCCTTTCAGTCTAACACTTTTACTCTCTTAAAGGGCCAGTAACATTGTGACATATTTAAACCATCGTCGACCATATCTATTTAGGATGCAGTAAAGTTCTGAGGGTAGGTTTCAAGAAAAGATAACAAGAAAGACAGAATGAAGTCATTAGAGAATGAGGAGGTATGTAAAGCAATACCACTAATGGGGGAAATAGAAATTACACAAAGAAAAGAGTATGAGGAAGTAACACTTTTCCTTAGCCAATGACAGCTATTCTTGTTGAGTCAGTAGCTCAGAAGATGTCACGGGGCCCATTTATTTGCAGAAAGGAGATCATGAGTATACTCCCCTATTTCTTTACCCAACTTCTTCAAAGAGATCTCATAAAGCTAAACAGGGCAAATCAGGTCAGATATATGTTTTTTTTCCTGAAACTGCTAAATTAATAACAATGTTAACATATATATGAACTGATCTTGTGCTATGTGCCTTAAATACTACCAAGCATTTAATAGGATATAGCACATAATATTTAATGCAATAATTCCATAAGCTCCATTTTAAAACTGAATATGTTGTTCCATGGAGAAGCTAAACACATTTCATTAGGACACAGGGGCTACTATGAGTGACGTAAGTCGAGGCTATCTGACTATGGACTTACACTGTAACTTCGCTATGCTGTTTCACTATAAAGACAAAAAATCAGAGAGAGTATGAAAGAAAGTTACCCAATAGTGAATAAATAGCACATTTCAAAAATTTTACAGAGAATATATTTACTTGACAAAACAATTAGTTGAAAATTATATGCAATTTAAGATATCATCTTAATATACTTAATATTTATTTTCCTTCATATAACAGCAGATTCTGTTCTGTCTTCATATTAGATGGACAAAAATTGTCAGCAACTTAATTTTGGCTTTGAGTCACTCCCAAAAGCTGACCAGCAGTTTTCTTGATCTGATCAACTCAGCAGGCCAGTACAGATGGGCCTCCATCACCTCCTGCCATTAAGTACATTAGTGTTGTCAATACCCAGATCCAATTACATGAAAACAGCTTGGCCAAACACAGGACCTTCCTTGTCTCCAGTGTCTCCTTTCTGAAGTCTGTATAATATCATTTTGCCTCTGGTGCTAATGGTGGTCTCCTGGATAATATGACAAACAGAGCAGAAAAACAATATGACGCAGCCCAATGCTAGCAACTGCCTCGATGTTATTATTTTTTAACACTTATAATCCTATTGCTTAATAAATAAGATACAGTCATTTTCCCTTGGCAACTGAGGCTCTAACACCTTGGGATACTACTTCCCACCTAGAATCAGCAGCACTGTATGTATATATCTTCATTCTGCAGGCAAGACTCATCCCACAAGCTTTTATAATCTTTCGTTACCTGATCCCAACACATTATTCTACCACCAAGATGGTAAGCAGGCTTTCCTATAATATAATTTCAGTTTCAATTTTTAAAAATAATTTTGCTTTTGATTTCTACAAAGTTAAGTGCTACCATTAACAGAGAAACCTCAGGACATTTGGTTCTTTTTAGTTTGTTTAAAAAGTCTATAAGCCATATATCACCAGCTACAGCAAAATATCTATGTTACTAATAAAGGAATAAAGTAATTCAATAGTTAGACATTTGCCTAGAGAAATCCAGGAATCTATGACAGCTGATATTCATTGATGACAATCCTTAGATTTATTTTTCAGATTTTTCATTCCAAAAGTATAACACAATCATGATAGTAGCAGGAGTAACTTAGAATATGACTGTCACTCCAGTTTTCTTAAATGAAATCTATCTTCTCTTTTACACTGATGGTAACTGAAAGAAAAAAAAATAAAAAAGATCAAATATCATGAATACTAGTAAGTATTTGGAGATCTGAGTATTTGTGTCAATACTTTGTCATTTAATACAAGTAGAGTAATGACAGTGGATTTGTAAGGATACTGCTTTTAGTTAATGAAAGATCACCATCTGCTCAAAGAATTAGTAAGTTTATACAAGTTCTCTATTCTTGGAGAGGAAGAAATATATCCTGGGTTATAATATAAGCAAATAAAACAAAGCAGAATTCAGAACACTTCTAGTAGAGCTGGTGGTGTGTCATTGAAAGCTGGGTAACTTAGTCAATTGCAACACTTTGAAAGATTAATTTAGATAAATACTATCCCAAATATAAAATAAGACTCTTGATTTCTCAAATTATTTGGTTATTTGTCATTTCCTTAAAATAACACAGCAATGGATGGAAATATTTCTAATCAAAGATGAGAGTATGATTCAGACAGAGTATGAGAGCATAATTGTATCAACAGAAGCATGGGGAGTAGAATAAACTCCCCATAATGTTAGCATGAGCATTCAAAGCAGTAGAAAAAAATGAAAAAAAAATGAATAAAAGGGTGATATCGGGAAATGTTACAGTTCATTTTTAGATGTTTTTAAATTAAAGTATAGTTGGCATATGATAATATATTAATATCAGGCTATTTTTAGATTTTAAAATTGACTTACTAGATGATAGAAAATTATTGAAGATGAAAATGACAAAAAAGATATAAGAAATTACTGATATAAGAAATAACTCTTTTATTGTCATGGAAGTAAGAAAATTAAGATTTGTTAAGGCACAGTATGACATTAATATAACATTTAGCTTATACTGAAAGAGCTATTATGTAAATTTAATTAAGCATCACACATGACATCACTTTTTTGATCAAGATAGTATAAAAGGAAAGGCAAAAATAGTGAGCGCTGTTTAAAGTGAACTTAAATTTGCTAAAGTGCTACAGGTTTACGTGTATAAATAAAATCAGAGGCAAAATTTATGGAGTGTAGAAACCATTACGAGTTCAAAGGAAATGAATTATTTTAGTAGTAAATATATTACAATAAGAAAGACACCACATTTAAGAGATCTGGTACCAGTAGTGACAGGCGAAGAAAGGGATGTGAATAGAATCTGGAAGGGCTTCCTACTGGGCTTTAATGATATATGTAATATTGTATTTCTTTAAAAATTGAATCACAGATAACCAAAAATACTAGGTTAAAATGCATGGTGGGAACATAATTATTTTTTTTTCTTTACATTCTGGTAAATATGTTGGAAGTGTTTCATAAGAAAAAGAAGTGACCCTTAGTCTCAGTTCTGCCAATTATAAATTTTGTAACCTTGGACAAGTCAATTATTCTTTCTATGCCTTACTTTTTTCTTATTTCTATACTCCAATAATTCCCGAGATAATTCAGAGCAAAACTGGGGTGTCCTAGATAAAACTAAATTCAATATATCCATATATTCCAACCAAAGCAAGAGAATATCACCAATTAGTTCTATTATTTCTTTATAAGATCTGAAATGGAAAAAAGACGATGTGAACTTTTCATTATTAGTGATAGAAACGCTCAGAAATTAAGATCTTTAAGACACAATTACAGAGGAATAAAGCAAACAATAAAATTCTTAAAACAACACAGTAACTAGTTGTTTTACCTTGAGTAAGTCATTCTCCCAAAGACTACACTTATAAATTGTGGATAATAATACCTATAAAAAGCAAAAATAAGTATATACGATTTAGTGCAGTGAACACCTATTTAAGACCTTTAATAAAAGTAATTCCTAGTTTGACTAGAGAAGGGGACAAAAATTTCATGAGTAAAAGCGTGTACAATAAAAAATGAGAATGAAAAGATTGTTGCAATGGAGGTAGAGATGGGAGATGGTGGACCTTATCTGACAGACTAGATCACTGATTCCTGGCTCTGATTGTATATTACCATGAGCTGTGGAGATCTGAAAAAAATATATACCTATGAAATACTTACATTAATTCTATTTCAATCAGTCTAGGTTAGGGCCGGGATACTAGCATATTTTGATAGCTTCTCAGATGATTCTGATGGGAAGAAGTCAATGAAAGTCTTCGCATCTGAGAGGAATATTACTAACCACAGAGAAAAACAAATCAAAGAATATGAACAATAAAAGTTGAAAACTGGAGGCTTTAATTCTCTCTAATGATTGATAGCTAATAATCTGAATTGGCAACTGTGTTATGGCTCACAGAAAAACAAGCCAGCCCAATATCTGGCCTCAAAGACTTTGTCTCTTAAATGTATGAAACAAGCACATGAGTATTTATAATGAAAAAGACTCACATACTAATATATTGTTGATTCCAAAAGCTGTTATTATTCAAAGAAGGGAGCCACATGATTTGAACTGTTGCCCTTGTGAATACAGGGCCAACCCAAGTATGCTTGGGATCCCAGACATAGTGCGGTTCAAAATGTAATGTCATTAACTGCTGGCTTTTAATTAACATAAAATATGAAGGAAAAGAAATTAGAGTTATTTTTGAATTGCTTTTATCAAACTGTGGAGCCAGAAAGTATATTGCCTTTTCCTTTTACAAAATCTATACATCTTTCTATAAGTACATTTTCTTTTTGTATAGAAACTCTTGTGTAACGTATAATACAAAAGCCAGGCCACTTAAACTGTCCTTAAAAAAACAAGGTATGTACCTCCTTCACTGGTAAAGTCTGCCCAGATTAAAGCTCTCTTCACCAATACATAGACAGTGGGTTATAAAATGACTTAATGTCTTTAAACACAGCCTGCTATTTTTCTCTGCTTTTACAACTAATGGTATAACAAAATGTGTTGCTCTATAAATCATGAGAATATAGAACTATGTCCATCGCTGTCCATCATGTTTTATATCTGAATTTCTTTTCCCTCTTCCATATAAGTCAGGAAGACATCCTGGTGTTTTCCTAATAAAGAGTAAGAACTAAACTCATTTGGAATGAGTAAACTCATTCTGAAAAGTTGTTTCCAAATCTAATTTAAATTTAAAAAGTTAAAGAATTCATAACTGACTATATATAGTCCTTCCACAGAACTATGTCACTTTAGTGTTTTATGCCTCAAAATAACTTAAAAGACAGAAAGAAAGGGAGAAGGAGGAGGAGGAGGATGAGAAGGAGGAGTTAGTCCTTTATGTGTCAAAATACCTTAGGAAGAAAGGGAGAAGGAGAAGGAAGAGGAGGAGGAGGAGTTAGTCCTTATGCCTCAAAATAACTAAAAGACAGAAAGAAAGAGGAGGAGGAGGAGAAGAAGAGAAGAAGAAGAAGAAGAAGAAGAAGAAGAAGAAGAAGAAGAAGAAGAAGAAGAAGAAGAAGAGGGAAGAAGAAAGAAGAAGAAGAAGAAGAAGAAGAAGAAAGAAGGAGGAGGAGGAGGAGGAGAGGAGGAGGAGGAGGAGGAGGAGGAGGAGGAGGAGGAGGAAGAAGAAAAGAAAACATAAAAAAGTCTTGGGCAAGCAAAGACTGATGTATCTTACTTCCTAGCTTTATTAATTAACTCCTATATCACCTCTAGAAAAGTATTTAATAAATTTGGTTCTCCTCATCTTAAAAATATTATATTAAGAATTACAGGAATGTTTGTTTTTGCTATGAGCAAGATGTCTACATATGCTGTTGTTTAAAAGAGACATTGTGACATATAAATAAATTCATAGATTCTGGAAATCTTGAAGGAAACAAGAGAGAGGGATTCATAACACTTTGTGTTAAAAAAATTATTCTCTTAACAAATTTATTTTAATTAAAAGATTTTATTTCCTAATCTATAATTCTAATAATAAGCAATAAGTGATTTTTGACCTTAAACTATTTCTGAATTTCTTTGTATTTTGTTTTCAATATTTAAAATTAATTTAGAAACAACCCTTAAAAAATACTTTCTCAGTTAAGTATCTTGGAAACTAGACCCTGACACAAAATTTGGTTGAATGTAGTTTATGTGAGACATGATCCCAGGAAGAGCAAATGAGGGAGTTGGAAAAGTGACAGTGAAAAGAGAAGACGGTCAAAAGTGACTTAATACAAAGGTCATTGCTATGAGCATCTAGAAGTTTAATCCCACTGGAGACCCTTGGATGAATGGAATAGAGCACATTTCAGACTTGTTTGCTTGAGGATAAAGTTTTGGATAATTTATGCCCAACTTCCACCTTTTATTAGCTAACTATTGTCACTGAGGATGTTAAATCCCAGCACTTGATTTTGGGGCAAAGCGAGCCTCCATGGTTCAAGAGAAAGCTCCCAGGAATAAAAGCAGAGTGATGAAGCTCCTGAGGAGGGAAGCCTTCAGCACACACAAAACATTTCCACTGCAGCAACAGGTGAATTTTCAGATGGGTAGAAGGGATTGGTATAGAGCTGAGAAATTACAGCATATGTTACACAATTAAATGAAGTGCTACTTTTACACTCTAATACTAAAAGTTAATGCAAGTGCTGTCAAACATGACAATGTAAAAATATAACTAAGGAAAATTAGGAGGTGGAAAAAGGAAGAAAAAATGATTTGTAATAATAAAACCTTAAGATAACTAAAATAAATAACAACAAAATTAGGAGTTAGATAGATAAAAAAGGTAGGAAGTAATGTAAGTACACCCTATTCTGTGCTTCTTCAGTCTGGACTATCGACACTCACTTGTATAGTTGATGCATCCATATACATAGATAGAAATACATTAGAATTATTTCACTTTATAATGATAATAGCCATCTTAGAAATTTTAACCACAATTTCCTCTGGGAATTTAGAGTGAGTCTGGAAATTATTAACACAGAAAATGTTCCTTTGCCATTTTATAAAATTCTTTTCCAAAATCATGTACGTGCATTAGTTAATTTTTTTTCAGAGAAGTAAACTGAGGGACATAGTGAAAGAAGTGAAGAGTGTAAGGTTGCATTACAAGATAATGACATAGATTGGACTTGATTACAGCCTCATGACTTACAATCCCAAACTTTGTGTATGTTGCATTGGTCATGCTCCAAGTTTCAGAAAATTTCTCTATAAAAAAGGATCAATGATTATTCTTAAGTTGAGCTTTATTCTACAGAATATATTTGATATCAAATGGGCTGCCTAATTTGATTTCTGAGCTTTTGGTTTCCTTCTCCTCTGTGTTTATATTAATCATTTTAGACTGAAAGTGTTATTACTTTTTCAAACTTTTAAATAATAACATTTTTGGTTTCAATCCCAGTAGCGTCTGTGATAGTGTAATTGGGACGGCAAACCAATCCTCTGTAAGAGTGAGAGCTGTTTACCTGTGTGACACTGGAACGACTATCAATGGAAGGTAATTTTCCTGATAATGACTCTTGATCAAACTTTATGTACAGTTTCCCAAAAGGTCACATTTTTTATTGTAGAATTTATACTGAAAGAAAAAAAATAAAGAGGCTAAGAACAAGACAGCACTATTTCTGAAATTTTTACTAACCACCTCCTAGGAAATTGCACACAATAGGATTTAAACATTAAACATTTTCTGCTTCTCTCACTCCTACAACATTGTCGTCTTTCTCTTGTGCACCACGTTATTTAAAGATCTATTAGGTAGCTATTTGTCCTAGAAATCAAATGCCAAATATGGTAGATATTGAAAGCACACCGGAGTATTTTGATATTGGAACTGATAGTGGAAATGAAGCAATTGTGATATAGAGAGAAAGAGCAATCTTTAATATATTCATATAAAATGTTATATTTTAAATGCTGAAAATATTACTTGACAATGTCTCCTTTTTAAATTAAAACAATGAAAACTATATGGAATGCAAAATCATCTTTTATACCTCTTTCATGCCCCTCCATGATGTCCTTCAGTCAGGAGTCACATTACTTTTTATTTTAAAACTATTATAAAGTTTACACAAGAACGTAGTTTTCAAAATATTCGAAAATGTTTCAGTAAAAGAAATAAAATGTAAAAGTAGCCATTTCTACCACCAACCACTTCACATCTGACTTTCAGTCCTAATGCACAAGTTAAACACTTTTAATTTTTTCTAGTTTGGGGTTTTAAAGTGGATACTTCTCCTTACTGGTTTATTAGTTTTATATATTATTAACCTTCCCATTTGAAGTTTAAGAATTTACTTAATGGATCTTATACCTCAAATCTCTTTTTCATTGTCTTCCCAATACTTTTAAATTATACTTAGTTTTCAAATGTTTTTGTCATTATAATTCTAAAATGTATATTAAATCTCTATTTTCTTATTTTTCAATTTTAAACACATTATCCTAAAACTTGTTTATCCATAATAGGACAAATGTCTCTTGCCACTCTTTTACCCAGTTTTCTCTGCTCCTGAATCCCATCTGGTGCCCATTATGTTTGAATATTCTCATAGTTGAGAGATTCATGTGCATATACATTATCAGTAATTATAAGCAAACTACCTATAATTTAATTGTAAAAACCAGAAACAATCTCATTATATTTTTATAGGTCAGAAACAAGTAAAGTATATGAGTATAAAAGAGAAATCCTTGATCTAGTGTACTAAGGAGAACATTCTAAGTATGAAAGTAAATACATTTCTTATTCACAATTGAACAGTTGCTCTAAATTATAATATATTTCAGTTTCTTTGCATTTGGCTCTTTACTGATTTCTAATTATTTTATCTTCTTTTTAAGAGATAATGAATATGCTCTCTCCCTATCATTGTAAAAATCAAACGTCTTAGTCATATAATTTCCTTGCCTTTATTTATCTTTTTTTTCATTTTAGCCATTCTACTTTCTATTGCTAAAACTTTCCTTTTACATGGTGTTTCATATGTATGCCAGTCTTGTACTTTGAATGACTTTTTCCCCATATTCTAGTGGTATAACTTATAATTTTAAAAAGTGATTTTTCTCTTCTTTGATTTTCATTTCATTATTGTAGGATCTATTATGTGTTTTCATCGTTAATTGTCTCTCTATTGATTTTCCTCAAGTGTTCAGTGATACTTGGCAATGCAATTATATTTATAAATGGAAGTCTAAACTAGGTAGATAAATGTAGTCCTACGGTTCCTCTGTTATTGTACAGGTCTCTTACCAAACAGGCCCTTCTGCCAGGAATGAGCTCTGTAAACAGGGTGAGATCACACCAACTGGCTATGCCAGCTGCAGAGAGGAAGCAGAGAAATGAGCTGGACATCGAATACAGTTCTTGAATTAACTACTCTTAATTGTTCACTATAATCCTATGAGCTAAAAAATAGGGCTCATAATCCTGGGGTTAGGGGCAAGATGATTAATTAGGGTTTTCAAAAAATGTTATACTATTTAATTTGAATAGAAAACACCTTAATTTTATACACGCACACAAATGCATATAAAAAAATTAAATGTGTATATACATATGTTTCTTTCCAGAAAACACATAATGAAAAAAAAAGTAGTTCTGAATACTAGTTCTTTTAAAAAGCCACTGCTATACTCATTCATGTACACAGTAACTATTAACTTAGAGCTTCTTTTTCTAATGAAGAATACTAATTTATCACTATACTAACAATTTTTTTTAGCAATATTGCTTTTTTTGTTCTTCTTCCAGGTTTTCCACACCATTATGGATTCTTTTTTATTTCTTTTTTTTTTTTTTGAGGCATTGTGGAAATTGGAGAAAAATGAGTTATAAATATATTTACTTAGTCCAGCCCCAGCACCAGAAGCCTCCATAACCTTTCTAAAGAAAAGCTGCATTTAAATTCCGGTAGTCCTTGAAAGCGCCAGTCTTTTAATAAAGAATACAAGGCTGGGAGACTCAGTATTTGAGAAAGAGATAGGGACAGACTGGTTCTGGAAAGACTTTGAATACTGGAGTTGCTTCTTTCATGGGTAGTGTTGTTACACCTAACAGATAAGGAGAAACAATATTGTCCAAATGTCCTTTTAAAATCTCTTCAAATGAATTATAACACAGTCCATTGTTTTGTTTTGTAGTCCTACACAGTGACATGTAGGTAAACATGTACAATGAATACAGTCATGTAGATGATATAATTCCATGAAAAGATATGTTGAAACTAAATCTTTCAAGTATTTTATCTTCAGAATATTTCAACAAATTACTGAAATAATGGTTGTCTTTTCCTATTTTGCATTCATATTTGTCTGACACAGATAGATCTACTCTTCCCGTTTTCATAGGTCTTTAGTTCTTTCTTCAATTACTTCTCTCAAGACTGTTTAGAAAGTTATCATTATATAATTGTTTGATCACCTGAGCATGAAAATTTCTTATTCATTAATATCTGTAAACACTTGGTAATACCTACTTATTTTTCAAATCTAATTGGTTTTTTGCAGCTCTATATTCTATTGTGTCGAAGAGCAGCATTGCTAATACCAGTGTTATCTTCTTTCTCTTTTCATATCATAAAATAAGATTCACATAAACCCAGTGTGAGCTTGATGTGACATTACTGTATATCATACCACAGGAGGGATCCTATATTGCCTGGAAGCCAATGAAGTGTGGACCTTGGAGAACTTTAAGAGCGTAGAAGCATGACTTTTTTAATGTTAGAAAAATAACTCAGACTAAAATAGGTATGTAAATATGATACAAGGGGAGTGAAACTTAAAGCAGGAAACCAGAAGTGAAGCCTTTTGCAATGGGGGTGGGCTTCTAGAACTAGACTACTGTAATAAAAGTGTTAATTTTTCAGCAAGTACAGCTGAAACACTTCTATATTGAACCTTACATGGGAAGTTGTTTGCTTGGATGGTAATTAGGAAACCTATAATGAAGCTACTTTTCTTTATTAAACTCACTCTTTTTACTTATATTACATGGTTGATTGGGGTGACTTTGAGAAAGTAGATCTGATATACTCCTTCAGATTGCCATTCCTTCCATGATTTGACTCTACACAATTATCAACATAAGAGAATTTCCCCTGCAGTTTGGCTGTGATGATATTCTAATTAGGATAGACAATTTCTACAAAGAGTAGTGTTGGAGGGGTAAACTTTCATATACCAACAGCGTTGATTTCCCTTTATTCATTCAATTTCTCACCTACTGAATGACACTAATGTAATTTGGAGAGCTAACCTCAGTTGACGGAGTAAGGTAGATTGTACTAAAGTAGTTTCATGTTACTGGCCAAGGATCAGTTAAAAAAATGGTGTGTGATACAAATGACCAATATAATATGAGGAAAACAGTGGTATAGCTTTTGAGAAAGTTATTTGCTCTTCAAAGGGGCATTTTGAAGCTAGACTCTGTCTCTCCATTGCATATGATAAAGAAAGCATGTAGTGCTGATTTCATAGACAGCTTTCTATGTAAATCAGCCTTCTAATCTCTGAAGGCTGAGAAGAGATAAATAAAGCACTGGCTTCATGATGATATGATAGAGCCACTGCTGAAGCAATCAATCCTAAAGGCCAGGTCCTACTTTTACTTCTCCTAGCTAATGCCTTTCATTATTTTTCACCAGTCAAAAGTATCCTGACACAATGATTCCAGATGAAACTTTGCTTATTTAAATCCTCATTGGGGCCTTGCCCACCCCCTGTCTCAAATTACATTATTGTTAAGAAAGGCAACATGTGCTAAGCTATACCCAACAGCCTGAGTATTGGGATCATCAGCCAATTCAAATATTAATTCTCTCCTTGGCTGATCATATAATGAAAACTTATTTAATAAGTGTGTAACAAGCATCAGCAGAAAAGGAAATCTGCATGTGTATGTGTGTGTTGTGTGCAATCGATAAATATTCGCCTGATACCTAGGGACATGATATAGTTTTAACAGAACGAATGCCCCCCCCATTTCAAAGTTCCTCGTTTAAAAAATACTAGACATTTTATAAGGAAAATTGTCAAAAACATAACAGTTTTAAATTAGTCCTTCAAGCAAAACTCAGTGTCTTCCCAAATTTGTTGTATAAGTCTATTCCAGTGTTGAACAATTTTCTTAGTGAATGGTATTGTTTAATGTATTTTGAAGTCATTTATTTAGCCATGATTTTATATGTATATACATATATATACACACACATATATTATATACATATATGTATATATTTTATACATACATTAATGTATACATTATATACATGTATATGTATATATATGTATGTATATATATTTAGCTAAAATATAATAATGTAAAATAACACATTATCCTTTCCATGCTGGATAAATTATTAAAAACAAATAATCAATCCCACCAATAATCTTATCCATCAGCCTTTTTAAGAAAGTAACAATAAAAAACACACACCATGAATCTGTTTACAGAAACTTTTCTTTATCTTCTTGGAAATATAGCTTTCAATAGCACATGGTTAACACTGTGGGGAAACTGTTTCTTGGTATTAATTACTGAGGTTAATTCCATATTCCAATCTCGCTTCTCTTTAGAAAACATCTATGAGTTCCAATAGCAAAGAAATAAAAAAGAAATGTAGATTTATTTTCTCTCATGATGTATGATGTACTCCTTTAAACTGCCATTTTTTCCATAATTCCACTCTACCCAATAAATCAGCAGTCTCCAAACTTTCTGGCACCAGCGACCGGTGCTCCAATGAGAATCTAATGTCTAACGATCTAAGGTGGAGCTGAGGCAGTGATGCTGGCACTGGGTAATGGATGCAAGTGCAGGCAAAGTTTTGTTCACTTGCCTACCACTCACCTCTTGCTATGCGCCCTGATTCCTAACAGGTTACTGACTGGTACCTGTCCATGGCCCCGGAGTACAGTGAAGGAGTACAGTGTTATCTGAAGGCAGACCTCTATTAGTTGTAAAAGTACATTGCAAACCCTAGGGAAATCACTAAGAAAGTTTTAAAAGGTGTAAGTGTATGATTGACATGCTAAAAAAGGAGAGAAAAAAATCATATAGAATCATATAAGATCATATAGAATGTTTTATTAAATCCAAAAGGCAGAAAAAGAATGTAAGGCAAAATAGAATTAAGAACAAAGCAAATGAATGAACAAGTATGGAATGAATTAGCAAATATGGTAGATATTGATTCAATTATATTAATAACTACTTTAAATATCAATGGTCTAAATAAATCAATTCAAAGACAAATTATTAGAGTGGATAAAAGAATAAAGTCTAACTAACAATGTGCTGTATACAAGAAACCCACTTTAAACAAACAAAAATAAAAGACACATAAATAAAAAGTAATGGATAAAAAAAGATTTCACCATCTAAAAATTAATCAAAAGAAGGCAACAGTAGCTATGTTAATTTTAGACAGAAGAGATTTCAGAACAAGGAAAGTTATTACAGAAAAAGGGAGAGTGGTATTATATAATGATAAATGGAGCAAATCTCCAAGAAGACATAATAATCCTTAATGTGTATGCACCTAAACACAGAATGTCAAAATATATTATTCAAAAACTGAAAAAACTACAAAGAGAAATAGATGAATCTATTATTATAGTCGAAGACTTCAAAATCCTATCAGAAATGGAAAGATTTGGTCATCAGAAAATCAATAAGTATGTAATTGAACTCATCAACACCATAACTGTATATAACCAACATCTATAAACTACTTCAGCTATCAACAACACAATACATATTTTTCTAAAATTAAATGGAACATTTACCAAGACAGACCACATTCTGGTCCATAAAATACACCTTAACAAATTTAAAAGAACAGGAATCACACAGTGTCTGTTCTCAGCCTACAATGAAATTAAACTAGAAATCAATAACAGAAAGACAACTAGGAAATTTCCAAATACATGGAGATTAAAAAAACACCTTTGCAATATCTATGGGTTAAAGAAGATATCTCAAGAGAAATTAAAAAAAAAAATTGAACTAAATAAAAATGAAAACATATTACCAAAATTTGTGAGATACAAAATCAGTGCTTAGAAGAAAATTTATAGCCTTTTGATGTATATATTAAAAGCATCTAAAATCAATCACCTAAGCTTCTACTTTAGGAAGCCAGAAAAAGAAAAGCAAATTAATTCCAAACTAAGCAAAAAAATAATAAATATTATTTTCAATAATAAAATTTGAAAGCAGGAAATCAATAGAGAATAGCAATGAAACCAAAATCTGGTTCTTTGAAAAGGTTAATAAAACCAATAAGTGTCTAGAGCAGCTAAAAAAAAAAAAAAAGAGAGAAAGGGTACAAATTACTAATATTAAAGTGAAAGAGGGGGATCATTACAGATCTCATGGACATTAAAGTATAAGAAAGAAATACTATGAATCACCCTATCTCTCAAAATTTGATAATTTGACTAAATGCTCCAATTCATTGAAAGATATATCTGCCAAAACTCACACAAAGGAAATAAACAATTTATATAAGCCTACATCTATTAAGAAAACTGAATCAATAATTAATAGCCTTTCAAAATAAAAAGCACCAGACCCAGATAGGTTCACTGGTGAATTCTACCAAACATTGAAAGGAGAAATTACACCAATTCTCTACAATCTCTGTTAGAAGGTAGAAGCACAGAGTATACCTCCTAACTCATTCTATAGGCCAGGCCAGCATTTTCCTAAAATTGGATTGAGACATTGAAAGAAAGAAAAACAAAACAAACAAACAAAAAAACTACACATCAATATATATTTTAATAAAATGAGTGTGGAATAAAAACATGAGCATAAAGACAATTGATAATTCTTTCTGGTATAAAAAGAAGATAATATGTCATTGTACAGAAATCCAGGAGGCATATTTCCTGCAGTTAGATTTAATTCTGTTTTTCGAAAATACTTATTATACAAATACAATGATGTTTAGCACATATCTGAGATGGACGGCATGAAGTAATGAAATATACAAATGAAGCCCTTGCTTTCATTGAGCTCACATTCTAGTAGGAAAGAATAATCAATAATCATACAAATGATTATTTAACTCGGCATGAAGTAATAAATACTACGAAGGAAGTAATGCTAAGTAATGAAGATAATTGTTCTGATAATCTGATATTTAAGCAGAAACCTGATGAATTAAAGGGGAAAACTATAAAGATATTTGAATAATTTGCATTCTAGACAAAAGGAATACTAAGTGCAAAGTCAAAGGCAGGTGCCTGCTTGGTGAGCTTAAAGAATAACAAAGATATTAATGTCACTGGAACTAAAGAGGTAAAGAAAGTGAGACAGTGATGGGAGTGTGTCTAGCACTTACAGAGCCTTATGAATCATTTTAAGGACTTTCCTTTAATGATATGGGGAGTCTTTGGAGGATTTGAAAAGAGAAGTGATCAAGCTCCCCTAAGGTTCTTGTGTCAGAACGGACGAATTCTGTCAAAATGGACAAAAAGAACAAAACCGAAAACAGAAAGACAAATCATTAAGCTATTGCAATAATCTTGGTGAGAGATGATGGTAGTTTTGACCATTATTGTAGTAAAGATGATGGTATAAAGTAGTTTGAATCGAGATATATTTTGTAGGTAAAGCTGACTGAATATTGAGTGTCATAAGAAGAGAGGTGTCAAGGATGACACCAAGATTTTTTAACCAAGCAACTGTAAAATATTTTCGTCATTTCCAGAAATAGAAAGGTTAAGTGGGGAAGGATTCTGGGTGGAAATCAATCCACCAATAAATGTGAATTCTGAGAAGCCTGTTGAGATAGCCATGTAGATATATGTTTATTAGGTATATGATATATGTCAATAGTTTCATGAAGAGTTCTTGTCTGAAAATACTAGAGAAATGAGATGACTTAAAATGTTAGGGCAGATAAAAATGTAAAAAGGTCAGAGGACTGAACCCTAAAAAATCACAAATATTTAAAGGTTTGAAAAATAAGAAACCAACAGAGACTAGACTGGATGATCAGTAAGATAGTTAATGAAGAGTGATATCTCAGAACCCAAATGAAGACGGTCTTCCAAGAAAAAAATGAGTATTCAACTGTGTGAAATACTGTTGATCATCTATTATAATGACAACTGAAAAATTATCTATTAAGTTAAATAATAAGAAGACTATCAGTGTGGTGATCATAACATAAAGCATATAAATGTTGAATCATTGTATTTTATATGCAAAATTGCATGCCAACTATATTTTAATTTTTTTTTTTAAAGAAGACAGGATGTTTTCAGAACAATTATCATGATGAAAGCATAGTTGTTACTGTTGGGGCCGATCATAGTTGGGTGTCAACCCAATGGCCGGGAGTGGAGAGGGATAAGGATGGTGCAGAGTGTAGTTATTTTTCCTCAATTCTTCTTCATTGACACAAGTCAGTGAGATTTAGAAAAGATTTATTAAAAATATATTTTAGAAAGACAAAGAATGCCCTGAGGAGGCACATGGTCCCAGTGAAGAGCTGTAACAGAGAGTTGTAATAACAACCACAACAAGACGGCAAACAGGACTTAGAAATAGGAATGTCTGCATTATATCTAGGCCATGATGGGTGGTTCCAAAGGCATTTCTAAGTGATTGGAAAGTGAGGTCATTTTGATGGACACTTGGCTGCTATATAACTCTTTGTCTAGTGTGCATGTGCGTACTCAGAATTCTACTATCATTGGGGTGCTCTTTGGGTCGTCCCTAGGCTTGGCCTCTACTCCTTTGTTCCCCTTGTTGCTCATGTCTGACTAGCCACCTAACACTTTATTTGATATCCTATAGAATGAGGTTGTTTTCTCCATTGTAAAGGGAAATATATGAATAGAATAGAACTTAGAACGGTATGTGTGTCCTCCTCCAAATAAAAAGAAGATGTAGCCCTCTCTTCCTTCTTGCCAATATAAAGTGACAACAGTTATAATTACATAGAAACAAACATTTTAGTAGTTGTGAGTGAGTGAATTTAAGATGAATAAATTTAAACAAATATTTATTAAAAAGCCTTTGTCCTTTTGTCACTCAAAAGTGAATTTTCTTTTTTGATTCTTTTGTAGTCATAGTTGCTTTTCATCTAGGTCAAAGTAAAAGAAATAAAACAATGGTCAACTGGTAAGCAGAGCTGAATTCAGATCGTCTGAGTTCTGGTCCCAGTTTGCAGGACACAGATTCCCTTAATACAATTTAATTCCATTGCCAGGCCTAGCCAGCGTTTGGAAAACAGGAGGGGTACACTGTGTTATTTCAATTTGATTTCAACTGGCAGCTCTGCTGTGACTATCTTAACTAGAGAACTACTTAGCTATATAAATCTTAATGATGTCACTGGTAGATAACATCCATTTTCTTCACTTCACTGCTGGATGGACAGGGGGCAATAGTTAAGATCCTATTAATGTAAGGAGGAGGCAAGAGAATTAAAATGTTAATCAAGCTACATTCAGAGACTGCAATATTCCATCAGCCCTGCAGCCAGGCCAGGACACTGTCAGAACTAAGAAAGATTTCTGCTGGGATTGCTAACAACCCAATCCCCTATACCAATGGAAGAGGAAACAGGAATAATAGAGTTTTTAAGTGGCTGCTTACACAAATAAAATCATTTATTCCCTATGGCTAAAACCATAGGGAACCTATGGATTAAGGGTTGGGAACTGCCAGCAGACCTTTAAGGCTACACACTCTTCCCCTTCCCCTTCTTCACTGCAGGTTCATTATCAAAAGAAAGAATTAAAGAAGGACAGATAAACTGAATTCCCCTAACAATCTGGGTTCCTCTCACTATCTCTGAGAGGAGACCACACTCAGTCTGTGGAATGTTATCCCTTTTCTAATAAACTTTCCTTTTGACTCTACCTTTGGCGTGTATGTTGAATTCTTTCTACCCTTTCCGCCAAAGGATCCTCTACTTCTCTCAATGCAGTGCTTGATCTCCCCATCACTCTCCACTCGGGGGAATTTGCCTTGTCCTGCATCAGTACTATGATTCATAAACAAGGAGGAGCTTAAAATAATCACTGCTTCGCAACACATAGGCTTCCACATATTAGGTAAAGAGGCAAGAGCAACACTCTGATGAGAGGCTTACCAAATTTATGACCGAGAATGACCACAGGAAAGAAGAGAAAAATCAACAACAACTCTCGATTCACCTTAATATTTTGATTTTCTTTTCTTGTAATTGTGAGCTTACAATGGACTGAATGAACTCTCACCCTTTATTCTGTCTCCTATAGCTTAAAGCATAGTGGAGAAGTGGCCCGAGACACAGATCATATGGCTGGGGTCATAGCCACATGAAACGACAATCATATTTACTTTTGTGTTGATGCATTTTTACACACATATACATACACAGAGAGACACACATATGTATATGTTATATGTATATGTGTATATATATATATATATAATTTTTTTCTCTTTAGTTCTTTATATTTAATTCAAAAAATGTATTTTCCTCTCATCAAATCAATGCTTCAAAATGAAATAACTGAAACTTTAACAAACAATGATAATGAGATAATAAAAAATAAAAGATTATACTAGAAAGGGCAAAGAGTAGTTGTTATATAGATTTAACAACCTATCATAAAATTATATTTAAAATTATGATATTTTTAAAGAAAAATATAATTTAATGCTAGTATTGCAGGATAATGAATCCTCAATAAAATTCCCATGTATTTTGGAAAGAACTGAGCATTATTCTGAACAGAATACAATAAAACATGTACTCTTTAGTAAGTGGAATAAAAAGAAAGTCTTCAGGTAAACTTGAAAAATATTTCAAAATCATGAATAATTGTAAGTAATAATTAAGCTGAATAGGCCACAGAAGGTGCAAATTTTCAAACGTAGATGAACAAAATTCAGATTCAACTTAAAATAACGGCTTTTTTTTTCTAACTGGTATTTGAGAATGCAAAGAATTCATAATTCTAATTTTTTTATATTTAAAAATGAATTGCTATAAGTGACTTACAATATTTTAAAAATCATTTTTGTACCAAATCTTTCAGAATATACATAATTACAACAGCAGCCACCACAACCACAGTTATCTATTCAAAGAGACACAATATTCCAATCAGAACAGCTTACTTTAGAATATAATTCAAATATCTAGCACAAGAACATGACTTTACAAATTGTGGAAACTGGTGAAGCAGCTTGTAAGACTATTTTCTCTGTTTCTGATGTTGAATCTTGAAGTGTACATAGCAGATGATCAGAAATAAAGCTGTATGTAAAGTAGGAGAGAATAAGAACAAACTGGATAGCCCAAGCACAAACTGGACATCGCAAGGAGAGGTTGAAACCCATGTCAGTTCTTGTTGCTTTTCTCTATGATGATACCAAACATATACACATAGCTTGCATAGGATTTGAAGTGGAATTATGATCCAGTGAAGCAAGCCTAGTTCATTCTTGAGGCTCGCAATGAGGTAAACTAGCACATCAGTGACAAGATATGTAAACTGTAAAACAGCTGCTACTTCAATTCCACCCTCTACATCTCATACAAGAATCTCTGTTATGGCCCTCTCTAATCACAAACAGACAGGAAAAAGAATTCTGAGAAATTACTTCAACCTAGTCAAGTTTACACATTACAAAGACACCAAAGCTTGTTGAATAGAGATTGCTGGAATGTAACACCAGTTTCTGATTCACCAGATCTGGAGTGAGACTTAAGTCTTGCCTTTGCTTATGTATCAAGTTCCCAGGAGATGCTGTTGCTGCTGCTCTGGAAACCATATACTGGGAATCATGTGTATAATTAGTCTGTGTGTATAACTATTTTAACAAATCCCAGGACTGCTGATAATCTAATGTTTTAAATAATATAGCTAAGTAATATGTTATTCTTTGTTATTATATTGTAAAACTGCCTTAGCTATGCATGGACTATATATGCTCAGAATCATTATGACAACTTTTGCTAAAATTTTTATAAATTAGAATGTATTGTCACTAAAGAGATATCGCTCCATCCAGGTCTTCTTTTAATTATTTTAATAGATTTTACATTGCTTTTCAATAATGGTCTTCTGTATTATTTGATAAGTAATCTCTATATAGCTATGTTACTATTAAGGATATCATACTTATTATATTTTCTAATGTTTTTTTACTAATAATGGATACTGTTTTCTGCATTCATCTTATATTTGTCGTTAGTTAATTATTTCATAGTTCTAGTAGTTTTGTGTCTTTCATTTTAAGTCTTTTGACAATATAGTAGTAATTTCAGATTGCAGCTTTTACTTTGCATTTCCTAAACAGTTGAATTCACTTTCATACATTTTTCAGCTATATCTATATAGATCTTTTGACCATTTTCTGGTTTGTTGTCTGCTTTTTTCTCATTGATCTGTAGGATTTTTTTTTTTATACATAACTCTTTTTTGGAATCATATCTGCATTTAACTTCTCTTGTTTGTGACCTTTTCACTCTTATGAAAGACTTGTGATTTAGTTCTTAGTCTTAAGGTACTTGAACATATTATTTTTTCCTTTTCTTATTATCATTTTGTGTCCTGTTTAATAAACCTTTTCTATCCTGTTCATGAAGATGTTCTATGATTTACAGCAGCTTTTAGAGCTTTTGCTTCAAATGAGTGCTGGAGTTGGAGTTTGCAGATATTCAGACATTAAATTTCATTATGACCAACACTGAGGTGAACAGAATTGAGAGATTTCTTCTCATGTTAAACTATCTTTACATGTCTGTGATAAACACTATTTCATGTGATATACTGTCATTTTTGATATGCAGGTGAACTTGCTTCACATATTTTATTTAGTATTTCTGCATTTATGTTCATATTTAAAATTAATTATAGTTTCATTCTCTTGCATTCCACTTTTCAGATTTTTTTATACTTACTTCATGCAATCTGTTGAGCAGTTATCTTTCTGTTTTTATTTCCAGAAAGTATGGAATAGAGTTATTTGTCTTTAAATATTTGGTATAATTTGACTGCAAAACTACCCGCACTTGGGCTTTTTATAGGCAGTTTAAATAATTACCATTTCAATAATTTTAATGTTTTTTATTTGATTTGATATATATTTCATCCTAGAACAATATTGTAATATTATACTTTTTCACTTTATCAAAATTATTTAGATTTTTAAAAGAGTACAGTTGTCTATGGCCATGCTACCCTGAACAAGCCCAATCCCGTCCAATCTTGAAAGCTAAGCAGGGTCAGGCCTGGTTAGTACTTGGATGGGAGACCACTGTAGAAGACTAGGTGCTGTACATGTCAAAAATTTAAAAAATAAATAAATAAATAAGGAATTGTAAGCTGACAAGATCCTCGTAGTCTGTGAGGTCAACCAAGAGTTACCTCACCTAAATAAATAATAAAAATAAAATAGCACAGTATTTTAAAAATAATTTTAATGCTTTAATGATTTCTTCTCTTTTCTGTTTTCTGTTTGTATTATTTTCCTCTCAAATTTTTTTTTTGATTAGTCCTTTCAGTAGTTAGCTTATCATAGTTTTTCAGCAATTAATTATATGTTTTTCTTTCTCTTTTTCCTCTACTCTATTGCTTTTCAATCCTATGTTATTATTCCACTTGGTTTTTGTTGTTTGGGGCTCTGTGGTTACTTCTTTGTCTGGATCTTAATTCAATAGGGCATTAAATTTTTCAAGTACTTCTGTCTGCACTCATTGAGATCATCCTGTTGAATTATGTTGGTTGATTTTTAAATGTTAAACTCACATGATGCTTTGTTTTGCTTCAAAAATCTTTAACCAAAACAAATATATATAAATATAAAACAAAATATATTTCTGTTCAGAGGATTAGATGAAATAAGATTGTCAAAATGTTGATAATTTAGGGATGTGGGTGATATGTTCATGGCAGTCTGTTAAAGTATTCTTTTTTTTCCATTTACATACAACTGAAAACTAATCCAGTTGATAATATTGTCTGCTTAAAAAAGCAGTTATCCTCTTTCATAGGAAGTCTGTTTCATTTTCATTGAGCTAACAAATAACTTATTTATGGTGGCAGGGTTTTAAATTATGCTTCTCTTCCATCTTGACAGCAGCAGCAAACTAGTGTGAGTCCTTTTTATGGCACCATATGCCAGGGCACCAGGCAACACCTTGGTGGCTAGCTGTTTAAATTGGAAAGCTTACGTGATGAGTAGGAGATTGAGTAGGACATAACAGTGGAGCACTGAATTTGGTTTTGGGTAATTTTTGTATTCAAATCTATAGACATATTTTATCAACTTTTCAATTTTTTATTTTTTCATTGTTTTTCAATTAATATTTTTGTTCAAAAATGTCAAGAATGCTATCACTTTACATATGCTTGGTAATCTGAACAATGCATTTCTCTCTTTAGCCAATATTTTAGAAAACTTTAATCAAGTCAATCAAGTTTTAATCTCCTATGCTGACTATTTTAAGCTTGATTAATCTATCTATTGCTACAGGCATAAGCTCATTAAAATGAACTGACACAACTATTTTAAGTCTTCCCTCCTTCTGTCTTTACATCTTTCTATGTATTTTGCAAAAAAAAAAACACTGTTAAATTTGATTCATATAAATGAAAGTGTAATGAAAATCCAATCTAACACGTATTCAAACATCCTAAATTTGATGAATGTGCCATATTTTATAAATCATGTTAATATCTTAATGTCATATATATTTAAAAGCTATGTTCATATTTGTGCAAATAGAAACTAAATAACAGTAATCTAAATTCAACTTTGGGTTTATAACTTATAGGAGATAATACCAAGAAAGTATAATAGTATCGATCTTTAACTGAGGAACATTTTCTTATAGATATTGATTGTAAGAATAAACTTAAAATATTGCTTAAAATATTGGTTTGTTTGATTAAATAAACCTCAAGTAATTAAAATGTCAAACTATATTCTTGTCAGGTCAATAGAAAATGGAAATAGTTAAGATAATCCTTTCTGTTCAATAGAATAAATAATTATCCTTTCTTTGTAGGTAGTTTTGCAATTGCATTGGGGCAGTCAACATAACCTATGGCTCAAAGAACATCTTCCAGCAAGGATATATTTATAGAAACAGTAAACTAATCAATTCCTTAAAGAGCCCATGACTTATGACAAATCATGTTATCTCATCAAATGAGACTTGTATCAGCTTCCTTGGGAAATATTTCTTCAGCATGTAATCAGTGATTTAACTTGGAAAGATGATCTTACTTCTTTAAAAACTACAAAATGATGCTCTGGGAAATAATGGGGTAACACACTGAAGGGATCTCCCTTTATCATCCCATCGTACATAGTATTTCCAAAGAGTTGTCTATAAATCTGGAAAATATATATTCAAAAATCCATATCTCTCTTTGGGTTGTCTTTTATTGTCTATATATACACTCTAGCTCTGATTCTCAATGTCTGTGTCTTATACCATATAAGTATTTGTGAATTTGACAGGAGATATGTTTAACTTTAATATCACTGACTGATTCCTTTTGTCAATTCTTCTCCACGTGCTATATTAGCATACCCTCAGCTTCTGCTTCATTCTAATACCCTAAAGCAATCAGACATTTAGTCTTCTTTCCAGTTCTTTTATAGACCACTTTTTCTTTTCTCCATTAAAACACACACACACACACACACACACACGCATGTGAACAAGAACAGATTCAGAAAAAGAAACTCAGATAATGACTGCTATTTTTAATACTTAAAATTCACTGCTGGTTTTAGATTTGCACATAACTGTATTTGTTTTTACGGCCAGAATCATTTGCAAAACTATCAATATTTTATAAAAAGAAGTTTTACCACTTACTAAATTCAATAATATTCATGGATAAGCAGATGCTGCTTCCACATTATTTAATATCACATTACAGTCTTTCATCATCATCACATATGTTTTCAAATCAACTGCAAAAAAAAGAAGACAGCAAAGTAAGTGTGACATTTTTATCAGGGTACTGAGAATAAAAATTGGCATGACAGCATTTAAGTTCATTACAGTAATTCTTAAAATCATATGCTGTAAGAGCAATGCCCTATCACATCCCAGATAACTTTTGTGAACGGAATATGTTGAGTTTGCCTTAGCATAAATGGTATACAGGTAAATTAATCATTGTTTCCTTATAAGCCAGCATTAAAAAATTTAGAACAGGGTTATTAGAATAATTTAAGTTACACTAATTCAAGGAAAATGATTTATCACATTAAATATTTTTTAATAAATAAGTATTTAGTGTTTTAGGAAAATTTTTCTAAATACGATTTTGTTCAAAGATGTCAGATATTCAGTCAAAAGTATGCAAATCATTTATAATTATGTCAAGTATATTATAAATTACACTGTTAGTCTCCAAAATTTCAAAAATAGCTTTTTAAAAATCTCTCCTATGTAATGTATGTAGCTTCTGTCTCTCTTATTGCATTTACTGCATCTTGCTAAAGCAACTTGCATGTTGTACACATTGGTAATTTAATCAGAAACAAAACTCTGTTCTTCATGAACTCAAATCAACTGAAATGATTCTTTAATTTCTTTGAATTTTTTTAGAGTCTAGGTATTTTGGAAATTTTTACCACTAAAGAATATAACCTGAGGAAAAAATATTGCAGAATCATCTTTAAAAAAATGCTATGTTCAATTTTTCTTGGAGAAATGAAATTTCTGTACATAAAGTTTCAACTGCCTATTATTTGCTTACTTGCCACTTATTGTGTTAGAAAACATTTTGTTATGCAGTATAATGCACTCTTGCCATCAGAATGCCTATGTCCTAATTCCTGGAATTAGTGAGTATATTACCTTATATGGCAAAAAGGACTTTGTAGGTATAGTTAAGGTTAATTGCCTAGAGATGAAATTACCATGGAATATTCTGGTGGGCCTAATCTAATCACATGGATACTTAAAATTGGACAACCTTCCCTGGTTGCCGTCAGAGAAAAAGACTGACAGAAAACCGTGACAGAGAATGTGTGGGGCCTCTGGAAGCTGAAAAAGGCAGGGAAATGAAATCGCCTTTGGAGCCTTCAGAAAGAAAGGCAGCTCTATGAACACTTTAATTTTAGCCCAGAACATTTTGGACTTCTTGCCACCAGAACTGTAACGTAATAAATTTGTGATGATTTAAGCAACTAATATGTGGTAATTTCTTACAACTACAACAGGAAACTAATGAAAATATATATAAAAGGTCTAAAAACTATGTTCTTTTTAATCCAATTATCACTCGAGTCTGTTTTTTTTCACTTATTGTGACACTTTGGAAATGTAACCATGTTGTGGGTATCAGTAGTTCATTCTATTTATTGCTGAGTAGAATTTCATTTTCTCTAAGTTTACAAATTAGGAAAGGGATTTCCTTTTAAAAAATGGGAATTATGAATGAAGCTGCCATAAAAAATTTGCATGCAAATTCCTAGAGTTATTTTCTAAAGAGACTGCCTCACCTTGCATTTCCAAAGGCAAACTATGAGAGTTTTCCAGTTGTTCTACGTCTTGTCACAACTTGTTATATTTTTTAGTTTTATTTTAGCCATTCTAATGAAATGTAATGCTATTTCATTTTGATTTTAATTTAGATTTCTTTAATTACAAATACTACTGAGTAAATTTTCAAGTGCTTCTCTGCCATCTGTAAATCTTTGGTGAAGTGTCTATTCGAATATTTTACCCATTTTAATTGTGATGTGTCTGTGGTATTTTGAGAGTTTCTATGTGTTCTTTATGTAATTCCTTTATCAGATGCTTTATCGTCTTTCTTTCCATTATGTGATTTGTTTTTATATTACCTTAGTGTCGTTAAAAGTACAAACATTCTCATATACGTGGTGACAGAAAGAAATCTAACTATGGGTAAACATACAATGCAATATATATATATGCCTTACTAGTAAATTGTACACCTGAAACTTACTGGATTTCATTAACTAATGTAATCATAATAAACAAACAAATAGTGCAAATGCTCTTAATCTTGATAAACTCCAATTTATCATGTTTTTTATGAATCATGTTATGTAATATCTAAGAAATCTTGGCCTAATCCATGGTCACAAAAATGTCCCCCTATGTTTGCTTCTAGTATTATTATACTTTCGGTATTATATCTGAGTATATGATCCATTTTGAAATAATAGTTATATATGCCAAGATATGGGTCAAAATTAATTTTTTTAGATGGATTCTCAAATGTTCCAGCGCCATTTGTTAGAAAGATTATTTCTTCATTCTATAACTGTTCCACCATGGTCAAAAATCAACTATTATATAAATGAAGATCAATTTCTAGATTTTCTATGATTTTCTTCTTAACTTCTCACAAATATCACACTGTCTGGATTACTATAGCTTTAAAAAATGTATTGAAATGAGTTATTGTGAGTCCTCCATATATATTCATTTCAAATTTATTTTGGCCATTCTCATCCCTGAATTTTTATATTAAAATTTTAGAATCAGCTTGTCAATTTCTTTCTAAAAAACCATGCTAGGATTGTGATTATACATATCTATAACTCAACTTGAGAGAAAGGTCATCTTTACAATGTGGAGTTTTCCAATATAGGAACAAGAGGTATATCAATTTATTTGGGCCTTCTTTTATTTATTTAATAAATGTTTTGTAATTTCCATCAGACATGTCATGTATTTATTTTGTTTTATTTATATCTAACTATTCCATATTTTGGTTTGCTATTATAAAAGATACTTTTAAAAATTTAAGTTAGCAATTCGTAATCGCTAGTAAGTAGAAATACAATTTAGTTTGTTCTTATAATTCAATTTGTATCTTATAATCTTGATAAGCACACATTATTTCTAGTAGGTTTTTTGCATTCTTTTCTATGCTCCATGAAGACAATATTGGATCTGAGAATAAAGAATTTCATTTCTTGCAGTCCATTCTATATGTCTTTTATTATTATTATTATTATTATTATTATTATTATTATTTTATTATTATTTTGCATTTTGCTCTAGCTAAGATATTTAGTACAATGTTGAAGAGTGAAAGCAAATATCCTTAATTTATAACCTTTAGGGGAAAGCATCATTATTATATTAGCTGTTATCAAACTGAAGTGTTCTTTATCATACTTTTTTATTCCTACTTTGTTGAGAACTGAATTTTTCCAAATGCTTTTCAGTCTCCGTTGAGATAACTACATTTTTACTTGGTATGTTGATATGATGAATCATTGTTTTCTAAATGCTGAATTAAGCTTGCATTCTCAAGGAAAATCCAACTAATTTATGATGTATTGTCTTTTTTTTCCCCCACAGTGCTATATTCAATTTGCTAATATTTTGTTGAAGATTTTTGTATCTATTATCATGTGTGATATTGTTCTAGAAATATATCTGTTCAATTTTCATTTCACAGTGATGTGAGCCTCATAAAATGAGTTGAAAGTTTTTTCTCTTTTATTATTCTGGAAGATTTTGTGAAATTTTTATTTCTCCATAATATTACTATAATCCACCAGCAGTCATTTATGTCACTTCTTTTTCCTATTGCAGATTTTTCAGTATGAATTCAATTTATTTAATAGAGATAAAACTATTCAGATTATATATAAGCTTTGATAGTTTAAGAACTTGTCTATTTCATCTAAGTTATCAAAATTATGAGCATGGACTTGTTTGTAATACTAAAGTCCTATCAAAATCCCAATGATTTCTTTTTTTTTGCAGAAATATTAAAACCCATCCTAAAATTCACAGGGAATCTCAAAGGACGAATAATCAAAATGATCTTCAAAAAGAGGAATGAAGCTGAAGGGCTCACACTACTCGATTTTAAACTTATAAAAAAGCTAAAACAATTAAAACAGTGTGGTGCTAGCATGGACAAATGGTAGAATAGAGAGTTCAGAAATAAACTCTTACATATAAAGTAAATGATTTTTGGCTAGGGTTCTAAAATCATTAAATGAAGAAAGGACAGTCTCTTCAAAGAATGGTGCTGGGGAAACTGGACAACCACATGAAAATAAATAAATAAATAAATAGATTAAATAAATAAATGAATGAATGAATGAATGAATGAATAAAATGAAGTTGAAGACTTATCTAACATCATATATAAAAATTAACTTAAAATAAATCAAAGACCTATGTATAATACCTAAATGTATAAAATTCTTAGAAGAAAATATAGTTCAAAAGCTTCATAACATTAGATTTGGCAATAATATCTTGGTTATGTTACCAAAGGCACAGACAATGAAAGAAAAAATAGAAAAAATGGACTTCATAATTTTTTTAAAATTGTGTATCAAAAGATACTATCAACAAAGTATAAGCACTGACTTACACCATATCTATATTTTTAAGATTTGTATGTTCTGATGTGATATCCTCTTTTCATTCCTAATTATTATAATTTGAATATTCTCTCTCATTTTCTCTGCTAAGTTCACAGAGAGTTATAACAATATTATGTCAAAAAGCATTTAAATTCAGGTTTGTAGCAATCTTCCCTACTGTCTTATTTTTCTGTGTTAAATATCATTGATTTCTTCTCATCATTATTATTTTCCTTCCATTTTCTTGCTTCGGATTTAGTTTGTTTTGTTTTTATTTCATTATTCTGTCTCCTAGTGGAAGAATTTCTCCCCTTCTGGAACCAACAGAGCATAAGGCCATGGGAACAGGAAGTAGAAATTTTGCTAGTGGATCACTAGGGGTAATAGTGAATGTTGCCCCTCCCATCTCCATCCCTGGTTACTTGGATCTGTGAATCTTGGCTATAGAAGAAACAGAACTATATTTTAGACATTGATTTAAAACATACATAGCCTTCTGGAGATCCTGTCATGGGATTGTAAGATATAGGCACCTAGTTGTCACTGTAACTCAGCCTTCAGAAGAACTTCCACCATTCTATCAAAACAGCTGTTTCAGGATGATAGGTAACCTGGTAAAGTCAGTGAATTCAAAGTGCATAGGCCCACTGCCACAATTCCTTTACTGTAAACTGAGTTCCTTGATCAGAAACAATGCTGTGTAGAATAACATGCCAGTGGATGAAGCATTTTCTAAGTCTGTGAATGATAATTTTGGCAGAAGCACTACATATAGAAAAGGCAAATCTGTATCAAGAATAACTTTCTATTCTAGTGAAAACAAAATGCTGTCCCTTCCGCGGTGGAAGCTATCTAATGTAATCAACTTGCCACCAGATAGCTGGCTGATCATCCTGGGGAATGATGTCATATTAGGGTTCATTGTTGGTCTCTGCTATTGGCTACTTGGATATTCACACGGGCATAGGTTATATTTTCATCTGTACTCTCTGTAAGACATTCTAACACTCAATCAGGTTAGCAGCATCTGAGTACTGTGATATTTAATAGGACCAGTGAACACAATATCATAGTGATGTGACCACTATTGCAAGTTCTTTGCTATAAAGTACCTGAATTGATGAAATGTTGTGGAGGGTCTTATATTGGTAGATGAAATGCTTTGGAAGTCTCAAATAGTGGAGTTATCTGAGGCTCTATGACAAGACAGGCAAACCCATAGCCAAAATGGGCATATTCCAATCAAGATAAATCTCTGCCTTTTCTGGAAAGGTAGGAGTACAATATAGTCAAATTTCTAGCCATATCTAGTTGATATCCTAAAGAGATGGGTACCAGATGAAGAGTTTAATGTCAATTTGTTAACGGCAAATTAGTCATATACCCGCAGCAGTGACTAGATCAGTTCTTAAACCCAGTGAGTGGAAGCCCACTGGGTCCAAAAATAGCTACCATTCTACTATCATTGCTAATGTACTTTGCCTATTGTGTCAGCACTGAGAAGGCTGATAAAAGAAGTTGGCTAATATCAACCAGTTGAGTCATTTTGTCTAGTTGGTTGTTTAGCGTCACTCTCAGGGAGGATGGTATCTGGCGTGTTTTAATGTGCTGCACAAAGTTAGTTTGAATTAATGCCCGCCTCTGAGTCTTTTGATCTATTCTACTACTGGCATTTTCACTTCAAGTAATATGGACCATTGTTTTCTATTTCCAAGAGTCATACTAACCATGTCCTGGAGTTCTTTCCACATTGTTAAATAATATGCCCCAAAAAAGCGCTCTCATGTTTATAAGCACTCCTTATGTAAAGGATGCATCACTTCATCATCTTTAAGAAAGTGTAGGGGTGGAGGTTAGCAGTGAGGAGTGAGATACTTGCTCAATCTCAGAGGATTAAAAGGAAGTAGTTCTTCAAGTTTTCTAGGGTACTGCTTTCTACCATATCTCAGGAACCAATTTCTTCTTTGTCTATATGACTTGCAGGCCTAGTAATTCAACCAACTCTGGGTATCTGCCACCTTTGTGATAAAGTCTTTGTATTACCACTATACTTTTCTGGCCCCTAGTTGGAGGAAATGAGATTCTCTTTTTATGTTGCCAAGGAGGCCCTTTGGCTTTCACAGTTAGCCCTTAATTGATGAAAAATCACCTTTAGTCTTTTATTTTCTTTTACTAAATCATCTATTGCCCCTAGCAACATCCAACTGATTCTATAGTCCCTGTAATAACTTCTCCCATAATTCTGAAGTCTGATACATTTTACCTCCAGGTGTAATGTTTTTACTAGTATACCATCTCAACTTAGGACCTTTAAAATTTCTAATGATTGCATTGCTTCTATGGTAGGCAACCAGGAGGTGATTCAGCTCCAAAAACCCATTTTACACTGTGTTTCCTCAGACCCCTTCAGGCACGAGTCTGGTCCCTGAGAAATAGATTGTGAGAGGGAGATTTGTGTCCACGAACTTTATTGGGGCATATTAAGAAACAGCACCAGTCATGAAGTTAAGGAAGCAGAACTGGCAAGGCAGGAGTTACACAAAGGCCTCATTCGATTTCACAGGGAGTTCTGAAGCTGAGAGAAGCGTTTAGAGTTGTTATGAGGCAAACGGTATGGATCTTTGCTTGTATCAGTCACTGGATGTGGGCTATCTCTCCAGATATGTGGTACAACCTTCAGAATAGTAGATTCTTTGGGGAGGGTCCTGAGGATAGATTTACTTGAGGGCTATCAGCAGGCAATATTCCTGGAGGCCAGTGACCTGGGTGGGGAGGATAGATCAGAGCCTCCTTCCTGAAGGGGCAATCTGGTAGTATTCCACAACATCCAGTACAAAGGTTTTGACTCTAATATAGGTTCCAAAATATATTTTATTTTCATTTAGCCTATAAATTACTCACTTCCCAATATTACTGCTGATTTCTACATAAGATAGTTGTAAAAAGTAAGCTCTTTATCTCTGGTTGGAAGTCATGTTGAGTTCTATTTTTCGTTAGGAAGATTTCATGAGTGTCAGGTCTCCAATTCATAGCTAAATAATGAAGTGGAATTTTCTTTGGTCTTTCTTCCCTATTTGCCTATTTATCATCAGAATCGTCATCTCAGATCTTCAACTAAAGGCTCAATTTTATGCACATCATCTAGCTAAATTTTTTGTTTTTGCTTTTTTAAAAATAATTTAGCTCCTTTGAATGCGATGACTGAAACACATACTTTCCACTTGCATGATAGTATAAGGCCTATAATTTGAAGTAGCTTGTGCTGGCATTTTGGTATAACAGAGAACAAATGTAGGGCAAATTAAGCCCCTCTGGTAATCTAATTCAAGGATTAGCACTTTATTTTTGTTAATTTCCTGCAATGTGTATCTCCTTTCATCATTCACATTCACAATTTTGTAGGTAATATTTCTAAGATTTACACTTACATATTTTTTGTAGAAGAGAAGTAATAATAGATTACAGTGCAGAGTGAAAAAGTCCAAATTACATGGGAAACTAATGGTGAACACTGGTGAAAAGCCTCACCTCCTTTCAGTTGGATAAAGCAGCATCTTTCTGATGTAATGATTATGTATGAAAGTAGGAAGACTTAAAATTTTCTACAGAATGTTGGTTGGGTTCCATCAGTTTTTCCCTGATAAAGCTCACAACTTCAACTTCACTGACTAAAATTTTCTCATGGATTCTGGTTTATAAATGACCAACATATCTATAATCCTGGGCAGTTAAATCTCTTGAATATATGTTTGTGTTTTTCTGAATATTTTAATAAGATGGTATGAGATATTAAAAAAACATGTATTATATATCGAAAGCTTCCATATCCTTTTAAAAATGTTAAAATAAAACAAAAATAAATAGAAAATTATATAACATAAAAGCCATAGTGATAATTTGGATCGTAAGAAATAGAAACATTCAGAGAGCTTATTGAAAAAACAAGCAAACAAACAAACAAAACAGTCTCTCTGATAAACTGCAGGCCTCAAACTTTGCTCTTACTAACCTTCGCCTCCTAAGTTTGCTGCCATGTGTGTTAACTCAAGCAATCTTGCACAAGTTAAAGAAAAAGACTTAGCAATGAAAAAAAACATTTTCCCACTAAGCAATGAAAAAAATTTTCTGACCATTTGACATGATAAAATACTTTAAAAAGTACAAATTTTGAAGAAGACAGAAATAATCCAAAGTAAACATAATTGATAATTTTTCTCCCATTATAAAGCAAGTATTGTAAAAAGCCTTAGAATCTCACATTTAAGGAGGGGAAGGCAGCGAGTTGTTAAAGTTTAGTAAAGAGAGTATGATTTGAGAAATGGGAAAAATATAATGAAGTTAAGAAATCTTACCAGGATGAGGCTGATTGAACATCTTCACCCAACTTAAAAAATTTAATACTGGAATTATTTCCCCTAGTTTGTGAAAGTAATACCTCCTTCACTAGACCTACGTACTGATCTCTGGCCCCTCTACGCTGATGAGATTGGAATAGCAAGGCAAATCCTGTCCTATAGTGTATATGTTTCATTATCAAGATATAAACAAACAGTAAGTATTTCTATTTTCAGCGTATTCATTCAGTTGGTCATTGATAGTCATTGAGAAAAATGTTTTCATATTTATACAGCATCACTGAAGTTAACTATACCAAGAGATATTAAATGTAAGAGTGAACAAAAACAAAATAATGCTTTATAAAATAAAGATCATAGAAACAGTACCTTTTGAATGAATGCTGACTGGAAATTTTGACAATTAAAAATGTAAGTATTATTGATAATACCCTTACAATTTACTTCTATACAAAGCCACAGCAAATTAATCTAGAATAAAATGATAGTATTAAAGAGTTTCAAAATCAATCACCTGATCCAGATGTGGTACAATTTATTAGGATGTTGTACATGTCGTTGGCATTCTTTTTACTGTTATAATCATAACAATGGGATAATATGGATGCTTACATATACTTATATAGATATGTATTAATTCCTTGTTTAAGAGTACTTATGCTCATTATTTTTTTCCAGTGGAAACAAATTATAAGTTTTTATAAGAATATTTCATTTAACCAAATTCAGTTTGTTTAAAAAATAACTTTTGATATTATCTTACTGTATTTAACTATGAAAAAAATACTGTTTCAGGAAATTATAATAATTATCATTATGATTAAATAATAAATAGAACAATTGGTATAATTATTAACATTTAAACATTATAATTATTAACAGTTAAAGATTAGATGTTCCAGGCCCCATTCTAAATATTTTTCATATATTAACTGTATATTGTGCATAGTTACTTACCTAAACTTCACTATAGCTCTTTGATGTACTAATATCCCCATATTGAAAATAATGAAACTGAGGAACAAAAGTTAAATTACTTTCCTAATTTATGGAAGTTACTAAATATTTGTTGTATAATAAAAAAAATAGCTGACCTCTATTCCTTGTTTCTGGAAGTCTCTAAACCCTTGGAATTTCCAGAATGATAGGGGTGTCTTTGTTATTCACAGTGGGCTCCTGGGATCACACTTGACAGTTTATACTAAAGAGCTGACCTATGGTAGCTCTAGATAATTTATGCTAATGATATAACTCAGGATAAGTTAAAGTCATCTCAGGCCATGTATTTATTTCACTAGTACCATTGTATTATATAAGGAACAATGTGTAATGACCACAGAGTCTGTTTTTGTGTTAAAAAAGAAAACCTCAATATTTCTAATTTTGAAAAAAATGAGAGTCTACGTATTTACGCCAAAATAGATACAGTCCTACTTTAAGCTTCGTATTTATCCTGTTTATCTCTTTATCTTTAAAGACTTCAAAAAAACAAAAAAAACAAAAAACTGAAGTGAAAAAATATCAATGTAATTGACATAGATCCACTACTTTTCATGGTTAGTTCCAGAAATTCAAGAAATACTTATTTTTATCTGGACCTGTGCCATACACAAAGAGTCTACTGCCTTTTCTCTTCATGTAGGAAAAAAGAAAAATTAACAAAAATCAAAACAAATAAAAACTAAACTCAAACCAAAAAAAAAAAAAAAGTTTTGGGAAGATATTATCATCCTCTAAGCACTCTTTGCTCTTTTATTCCACATAGGAAATACCAGATCAAAAGTCACTAAGTCTAATTTATATAATCAAAGGAATTAATAGCTTATAGATGATGTTTAAAATATAAAATGTAATAGGTTGTTTATAGTGTCTTTCCTTATATTTAGCCAGGAGAATTGCATTGCATGCCTCTTTTTAAAGATATTTATTATTTTACTATGATTCAGCCATTACTATGGATGTCATATGCTTCCTCAAATCATCCTAACTCTAATAACATCAACAGTTAAAAAAATACTTAACTCTAAATAATATTTATATAGGGCCTATCTCCACTGTTCTCGTTACTGAATTTTTGCTAGATTCATTCAAATGCCTACAGAAAAATTAAAATAAAGAAAGATGTACAATAAACAAGAAGAAAAGCTGACAAGGAAGAATGTATACAAAACACCTCTATTAATGTGGGTATTTATATCCATTCAAGGGACTAATAAAGCTGTAGCAAATACACGAAAAACATTACGTCAACTTATAAAGACCTGAAAGGCGTTTTCATCCTAATAACATTATTTCACTCTTACCAAAATTAATTCAGGGTAAGAATCCATGTGAATCAATAGTAAGTACCCAACCCGAAATGGAGTGATTGCTTTGAATGATTTCCAATACATCATATCTTATTATATTAGGATATGACAGGTTATGCTGTGCTTCATTGGGTTACATAATATCGTTTTGAATATAACTCCAAGTCTATCTAATATAAGATGATGAATCAGGAAATAAAATGACAAGGACTCATTTACTTCCAGGTCTTAAATTAGGTTTTTCTGTCCACATAAATGGAAGCAAGGAAACCAAAATGGCTTCCGAGAGGGCTGTCTCATTCATGTCAATGAGCAATTATCAACTACTACCTCTAGTTCATTATGGGCATAAATGTCTGATGTCTCTGTAAGTACTCGCATAAATGAGACAGCTTCTATGGAACAGCATATATCTAGCTTTCTACCGGTTTGGTGTGGCTGTGATACTTTGAGAAGAATTCTGTCAAATTTGGGAATCAGAATACTACATTCAAAAATTACTATAATCTGAGACCGCCATGGAGACCAGCTATGATCCCATTATAATATATATTAGGTGAGGAAACAAACTTAATGAACATGTTTAAGAATCTAGCAATCATAACTGAATAAAATGTGATTTGGTATATATATTCTATAATATGAACACAAGAAATAGAAAACTGAAAAAAAAAAACGTTTTTTTTTAATTAAGAAGCAAAGAGCATGTTTTATTTCATTTAAAACTCACTCTGGTGTCATGGATAATAAATATTACACTGCATTCCAACATGTTAGAAGTAAAAGTCTCATCACAGAAAAATGTTCATTTTTATTGTGTAAATAGAAAAGGGGGTAATTTTAAAGGGCATATGTCCAAAGGTGTTCCATATAACTTTATGTAAAAGATGTATCAGCAGATTATTGGTACTGAAATATTAAAATATTTAATTTCACTTAATATAAATGAAAGAAAATGCAATATTTAATAAATGCAGATAAAAAGAGGTTGGAGTCAAAATATTTTAATTTAATTAATCCTCTGTATTTCTCAGATATGCCTTCCCATGTTGTATACTCATATTTCAAGGTTCTAGCAATATACAAATCTAAGAAAAATAGATGGATCTCATTAAGACTTCAAGAAAAAAGTTACTTGGAGATACAGGAGAACATGATGACAAAAATGATATCATTGTATTACTCTCTAGTTAGTTTACCTGCGAGGTAGATATAAGTCTGAATGTTAGGTGATCAAATGTTCATTTGTTAGCACAAGTTAAAGAAGAGGAAAAAAAAAAAAAGGAAACTCAATTATCTGCCATACACTTTATGTTGTTAAAACTTGAATATACGCCCTTAACAACTGTGCTACTGATTCAGAAAGTATTCTAACAAATTGCCTTACATACTTGCCCTCAGAGAAAATATTTATGGGTTACAATCACTAAAATGTATTTAAGAATATTTAGGTACAATTGCGGACCAAAAGATACAGGTGCACCACATGTAATAGTGAGTAATACACCTGCTTCTCTCTTCTAGTTGGAATATGCTAGTTTGGTTGATAATTAATGGAAGAGATAATATTTAATTATACTCCTTTAGTCAGATAAATCAATACTATTTTCAGTAATAGAAAAATTTTAGCTTCAGCATTCTAGCTCTATTCCAAGACAGAAGAAAACATTCTATCCAGTAAAAATCCTGCTGTGGTTTCAAACTGATAATATGGTCTTCCATGCACTGGAATGTAATTGGCAAAGAACTTGTCCAACCTAAGGATAAGTTCACCTGAGTTGTGGTTTGGCAAATATCCAGCTATTTACTAAGCACCATGTGATTTTTTTAGATGGATGACACTAAAAAAAATTAAGGGTTTATTATAAAACTTTTAACAAAATTGATATTTTGCTGTAACGCACAATTAGGAGGTTGATAAAAACAACAACAGGTTACTAAAATACATTACTTCATGATATTTACTTTTCCTTCTCATTTTATCTTGTCTCAAAGGTGTACTAATCTGCTAAATAACCAAGAGTTTGCCCCTCTAGTAGTTTTTAAGTTGCATTAAGTTTTGAAATGGATGGGGCATCTATTTTGATGATTCAGGTGATATCTACCATCAGTGTAAAGATATCAGGGATATAATACCAGTTTTCAGAAAACATCTTCCATGTTAAAAGACTAGACATCACATCTCAACACACAATTTTTTTACTTTTATACCATCTGCACAGAAACGAGGTTCTCACCTCAGCTAGAGCAATTAGCCAATGAAAAAAGAAAACTTGTTATTGTCTTGAATATTGTTTTCTTCTGAGCTTTCAATATAGGTTAATTTGGTTTTACCTACTAATTATATAGGAAAATTTCCCTTTTTTTTCTGTTTTTCCTCATGTATGTTCATTTTTCCTATTTATTGCCTAATAGCCACTCCCTCCCTTCTTTCCCCTCTCTCTTACCCCCATCGATCTACCTTCTCCCTTTCCCTCTCTCTCTTCCCCCTGCCACCCTCAAGCCTGTTAATGATACCTAATAAAAGAGCTCTTGATTAGTTATGTATTATTTATCTCATTGGTTTATGCATTTAGAATATTAAGGAAACTGGTATCTCAACAAATTTAATATACCATAGTACTTATGTTAAAGGCTCCCAAACAAATCTTTTTAGTTCTTTTCCAGAGGTTATTCTTTGTTTAGGCCTTTATAAATAGGCATATAGACTAAATTATCAAATTATGACTAAAAAAAATAAAATAAACCAATATTTGAGAATCAAATGAGCACAACTTTCTCTGTAAACTAACAAAAATCCCTCATTTTAAAATGAGAACAAGAAAAAAATTATAAAGAATTAGTATGAACCAAAAGTAAAACTATATGTTCTATACAACTATGGAAATAGAATAAAAACTCTAACTAAAAAAAATGTTTCTCTATGAGCCCTTGCTAAAGAACAGTCTATTTAATATGATAGAATTATTAACTGAGTATCAAAATACAGAGCTTGTTTATTGCTCCATAAAATAGTTTCGTTGGTAAGTTCAGTCATATCAGCAATAGGTTTCATTGTGCAAAACCCATATTTTAATACTAAATAGATATGCTAATATATTATAATATATAATATACAGTATTTGTTATATGTGTATATGTATAAATACATATCAATATCTATACAAGATAATTTAATAAAAAATGTGAACAAAGATGTAATAATGACAATAGTTCACAAAGTAATCAAAGTAATTATGTAAAGTGGGATAAAATAATTAACAAAATATTCTTTTTCAACAAGCATCACAAGTTCTTTGCATATGTATTATTCAAAATGTGAGAGTAAACAATAATTTAAAGTGCTTTTTTTTAAATAAAAAGAAATTTAAAATAATTTTATATTAACAAGGAAGTTGTCAAGCAATGAAACTTATTTTTATAGTAATGTTTCACTGGAGCATGGGGTTTCTTGGAACAGTAAATTCTCTCACTCAAAATATCTAAATTCAAATATCATCAGTTTGCATTTTGATTAAAGACAAAACAGATGTATAAGGACGAGATCTAAATAGATATTATCATTAGGACAGAAAGATTATTCCTGCCCAATTCACATGATAAATTAGGAACACAAGCCTTAGAACACATAGAGCCTCTAGGTATCATGACAAAGAAAATACAACTTGATATTAAAATGTAGGGTTTTTCCTATATATACACCATTTTAAAGGCAGCTGCCCTCTCTAATTTAAAATATATGAATATAATTAAAAATCAAATGATCAATGCAATTAATAATTCTTATCACTTTTACTCTATGTTGAATAAATTCCAAAGTAATCCTGAAATAAGAGCAGATATCACTACAAAAATAAGAAATGCCATGGTCTACATTTATTCTGTTACTCTAGCTAGTTAAATTTTGTGATCCTAATGATCAATCAATTACACATTTATAAAGCACCTATATATACAAAATGATATGTTATAGAATTTCATGCGTCATAATTAGCATGTCATAATAACATGCTAATTATAGCCCTTCTGGTCTACATACATATGTGGCATTTGGTAATAGGAGAATCCTTACATTTGAAATTCTTTTGCAAGATATACCTAGCCTGTTCAGGATTGCTTGTGGAAAACAAACATATGAAATATAAAACTGAAAGCAACAAATGAACAAGACAAACAAAAACTCATAGACACAAACAACAGTTCAGTGGTCACCAGAGGGAAAGGGTGTAGATTTGGGGGACATAGATAAAGGTAAATGGGGTCAAATATATGGTTGCAGAAGATTTAACTTTGGATTGGGAGCAAACAATGTAATATACAATGATATATTACTGAATTGTATACTTGAAACCTATATAATTTTACTAACCAATGTCACCCCAATAAATTTAATTTAAAAAAGAAAAGAAACATGGAATTTTAGGATCTATTGCGAAGCTCCTTGAGAAATGTATTATAAACTGTAGGTGGGTGATCATACTTATTGAGGGAAAAATTGATACGGAATTTACATATGGATAGGAGTGACAGATACAGAGATATTATGGAAGTGCTAGCAATTATTGTATGTCAAGATTATGAATAAGGGTAAAGTTCAAGGTAAATGTATGTTTTCCATAAGTAATATTTGTAAACAAGAGCAGAATTATGAGTCCTAGAATACCATAGTTTGTATTCTTTTTTTTTTTTTCATATAATTCATTGGTATAATGTGAGGAAACCTGTCCTCCATCCTATGGAACTAGTCTATGTGAATGGCTCCTAAATATTATAAATATGCACGTGACCTCTTCACATCAAGCTTTTCTTTGGCTGCAAAGTAGGTATTTTTAGCAACTAAACAGAATGTGAGCCCTTCTAAAGTTACATCAATTACATAATCTGTTGACGAGTGCCTAAAAAGGTAAGGATGTATAAGAAATTAAAGCATAAGGAAAGGGCACATCATCCTGAAAGGTCAGAGGAAATTCATATTAAAAAAAACAATTTCAAAAAATAGGAAACTTTAGTATAAATAAGAGGATGGAGAAGAGAGAAGGCCCAGAAAGGTTTCCCGTAATTTCATGCTTTTTAAAAGTAAAGAGTATTAGCGAAGATAGACAACCCTGTTCTGTCCACTACCCAAATTTGGGCAGGGTGAGGACCCTAGAAGTCCATAGGTCATATTTCTGTTGATAAACTGAACAGTAAAGTCAGAGAAAGAATTAGGGCTGGGAGGTCGAGGTTTGGGGTGGGGTAGCCCGACATTCATGACTCAACACCTGTGCCACGTGGGGAGTTACCTGGTTGAGAGGTGATACCCTCTACCACCGAGTTGCTGGGTGACCTGGACCAACTTCCCTCTGCCTGGTTCTTGCTTCCTCGTCTGTGAAGTTCTTGCCTAGCCAGGCCCAGCTGCAGATGAGATGCTTCTGGCAGGCGGTGAGAACGCAGTCCCTCCAAGAGTAGGAGTGCAGGACATTTCTTGGGCCATCTTCGTGCTCTACAGGGGCTCTAGCAGTAGCACCTCACGGACATGCAGGCACATCGCGGCACTCAGCACCCAGAATGAGGCTAGTGGGACACAGAACTCCGGGCCTCTGGGCTAGTCTTTTCTGTCCTTGCCCCCAACAGCTGCCCTGGATGGTGTTACCTGGGCCAACTGACCGTGAATGGGGTGTCGCCCTCATCCGCAGTTCCTGGGCTGTCCGCTGGGCACGTGGAGTCACCGGGAGCAGGGCGGAATTCACCACATGGAGCTGCTAGCAACGTGACGTCAGGGCTGCACAGTGTCAGTGCAGCTGGTGAAGATATTGCACATCCTCAGTGTGCTCCCACAGAGAAAGGTGCATCCTGGCCAGCCCGTGGAGCTGAGGTAAGAGAGAGAGCCAGCCTTGGGAAGAGGAGAGAGTAGCCCAGTCTCAGTTGGCAGATTCAGGGCCCACCTCCTCCTCTCCACTCCACTGTTCTCATCACTGGATGCTACCGTCCACTCAGCCCACGTAAAATTGAAGTCCAGAGCCATGGGTTTGACCTCGCACCTATTTCTATGATGTAGGCCACCACTCAGCCCACAGTGAAGGACTACACAATAACCAAGTTATTTTAACCATCTGTCAACACATAGCGGTTATCAGGGCTGCAGAACGAACACACACACAAACACACACACACACGCTTCCTTAATGAGCAGAAGCAGGAGCAGGCTGGATGGGAGGCATGGGCGAGAAAACAAATTTGTTCGGTGGCCCCTAACTCACTTGGCCAATGGATTACAGCACCCTTACTCTTGGTAGTATAGACAGGGTAGACAGGGAAGTTCAGGCCCTCTTCAGCAGTCTGTATACTGGGGCTGGTCCAGGTGTATTGATGGCTATCGTTGCACAGGTACAGGTGGCCCCTGGCATGTGGTGACAGAAACAAGTTCTAACTAAGGCAGCCACTTCAGAGATCTCACCCTGGTCTTGTCAGTCGGTCATTCCTCACATTCCTCACACCAAACTTGCTGGTGTCCTTTTTGATAAGATGCAGGTATTGTACCTGGCCAATAGAAAACCTCACTAGTATAGAGATGGTCTCTGTGACAGCAGTGAAACGGTTGACATCTTGGCAGGTGGGATGGGTGCCCTTATAGATGATGTATATAATGCAAAAAGACATGGATGACTTCCTATAAAATAGGAATAGACACTCATAAAGAGAAATACTAAAATGAGAAGTCTATGTGACTCAGAGAATGATAATTAAGAGATAATTCTCTTCAGAGATTATAAAGGAGGATATAAAGAAAACTCAAGGAAATTAGAAATGATTATAAGAAAACCCAAATTTTGTGAGTGATTAGTTCATGCTAAAGGTAAGAAAATCCTAATTAACAGAATGTAAGATTAAAAATTATGCTCATGTTGGAGAGAAAAATAAATAAATAAAAATTATGAAAGATAATATATGATGTCCCACCTGTAGTAGTAAATTTTCAAAGATAGCAGAGCTTCGCCAGTTTGAAAATTTCCAGCTCAAAATTTAAAAATAACTGAAGTGTAGTTTTGAAAATATTACAAAAACTTATTTTTTGCAAAAGAAAATATTATTTGAAGTAGTACTCCACTTAGATGAAATTTCAAATTCAAGAATGAAATAGTGTGGTCAAGAAATAATAGTATCTTTACTAAACAGTAAAATAGCATAAATTAAGAAAAATCTAAAAAATTATGTTACACGAAGGGTTAAAATTTTTAATTGCCAAAAGTTGAATATATAATATACTACTGAAAAATATTTAAATGATGACTCAAAGGACTTCTATTAAAAACTGAGTGGCCTAGTCATTAAAGTAACGAATCAAATTCTCCTAAATTTCTTCTTATGCAGAGAAGAATTAGAGCACTCTATAGAAATTTTATAAGTAATGGCAGGTTTTCAAATATAGAAAGAGTGAGCTAATGTAGAATGTATACCTCTCAGTTATGTTTAGTGGTAAAGAAAGCATACCAATGACCAAGGAGAAAATATGGAAAATAAAGCAACAGTAAAAATGCATAAATATAGAAGTCATAAACATAAAAGTATAAGTAGCACATTAATTATTAACAGGCATGTAAATATGTAAAGTTTTATCATTATAATATTCAGATTTTAAAGTTTATACTTGCATAGTACTTAAAAATTCTGGAGCAAAGTGAGTGCTCAGTAGATAATGATGATTACAATGATTATAATGATCATTGTTCTGTGCCATTTTTAAAAAGCATATATATTTAAATGTAACTATGTAAATTAAGGCAAAACACAAATGTGTAATTAATGAGGGAATGATTTTCTTATATTAATCGATGCTTTAGATTTTGGATTTCTTTTCCTAAGTTTCTAATTTCTGTTTGATATGTCCACCATTTATTCAGAGAACTGTGTAGTGGAAAACAGAAATGTATAGAAAAGTCAATGATTCGATCTGTCTTGCAAAAGCCTAAGGCCTCAGTGGAACAGAAAGGCTTCTAAGGCATAAGCAATACATTGTAAAGAATTCTATTGACTCAGAGCTTCTCTAACTGAAGAATATATAGAGGTTTCTTATTCTGGGGGAGGAGAAAATCTGAGATCCCTAAGAAACATAACACGCTGGTGAGAGAGGTAGCAAAATTTTAAGATAATTTTCTGGAATCTATAGAAATTGCTGATGAGAATCAGGATACTACAACATAACCTAAAAGAAACAGGGGTTTTCTAAGTGATGTCAATGTAGAAAAAACATCTAGCAAGATTGAAAAGTCGAGTGAGTGTCCCTCACCCTACATCTTAAGAAAGTCTTATATAAATCCTCTTGGAAGAGGGTGGAGGAAACCAATATTAATGAAACCCAATACTGATTTGGAGTAAGTTTTGATATCCGATAGGAATAGGGACTCAGAAATGAAGTTGTTTCCAAAACTTTAAAAGAAAAAGTTCTTATTTTTGTATATTTAAATTTCTGAAATGAAATTTTATATCAATGGCAATTATATATAGATATATGAATACTTATGTGCTTAATAGTGTCATATCAAAATAAATGTAAACTTTTTATCAAAAATTAATTATCTACTTATAAAAAAACATGACAATTTACAAAACAATGAATAAAATTGATGTGTTTATAAGTACACAAATTTTAAACATTTTCTTATTTATCAATAATAACAACCTAGAAAAATTATGAACGAAAAATTTTTCTTGAATATCCTCAAGAAAAATATTTGAAGTACTTAAAAATAATTTTAATAAGAACATTATATGATTTAAAGGCTATTTGAAAAAACAAATATATAAAATGAGTCATAATTATAACAATGTAATTATGTCATAAGTTAATGTATAAATATTACTACAAATTAAAAGGCCCAAAGGAATAAATTGAGAAATTTACAAATTTAATAAAGTATTTTAAAAAGCTTGCCAAATACAAAATAAAAATTATAAAATTACTATCATTAATATGTAGAAAAGAAACCAGGTAGAAATTATAATTGGAAAAAAAACCATTTTAATAATAGTCATATGTGTTATCTCAAAACCAAGAATGATAATTTTGCTTTCAATTATAAAAAAGGTGATGATAAATTAGATTGCAAAGAGATTTCCTATTTTCTTCCATAGAATGTATAAATAGAAGATAAAACTATGCACTTAAATTTCCATTTATGAATGAGATGGGGAAGCTCGGAGCAGACCAACTAGCATTACATGTGAGAACAACTAGAAAATCTGAATAAACTACAAAAATTATGTTGGCAAAGGCACCAATCTAGAATTATATAACCAGTAAATTATATCCTTAAAAAAAAAAAATCAAATTAAAACACTTCTAGAAAAACAAAAACAGAATTTCCCTTAGCCAAATTTCACTAAGGAAATGCTAATGGAGTTCTTTCGGTAGGAAATAAAAGAAAAGAAAAAATTCCTCTCAAGATGAGAAAAGTGAACAGTGAGTAAATATAAATGAATGTCAAATATCTAAAACAATTATTTTAATAGCTGTGTCCTTTAAAATAAATACAAACAGACATAATAAAACAAAAAGAAGAGAGGAGGCAAATATTTTTGAAGGTTCTAAAGTTCATGCATTATTATTCAGAGTGGTAAAAATAAAAGATATCTATATAACGATAAGTTGGTTGTATAAGTTATATAGTCATCATTCAAGTCATAATTTTTAAGGCAACACTAAAAATAAGGAAAGTATCATATAATTATAAATTTATTGAAAAATAGCATAAAAATATATGGTTAATCCAAATTAAACCAAGAAAGAAAATGAAAGAAACAATAACCTGATGAATCAACCATGGTAGCTGTATAATGCTGGATAATGTAGAGTATCTGTCTAAGTAGAATACTGGATAAAGTAAAGTATACAGCAAGAAACATTACTACAGATAAAGAAGGATATGATGGTTAATTTTATATGACAACTTGACTGAATCATGGGGTTTCTAAATTATTAGCTAAACATTATCTCTGGTTGTGTCTGTGGGAATATTTCTGTATGAAGTTAGGATTTCACTTGGTGAACTTGGTAAAGCAGTTTGACCTTTTCAATGTGAGTAGCCATCGTTTCATCTATTGAGGGCCAGAATAGAACAAAAAGGCAGAGGAAAGAGGAAGACCTCTTTTTGCTTTCCGCCTTTCTGTTTGAGTTGAGCCATCTCATCACATCTTCTCAGGTCTTTGGACTAAAATTTATATCATCAGCTCTCCTGGTTCTCAGGCCTTCAGACTGAGACTGAATTATACCACTGACTTTCTTGGATCTCCAGCTTGCAGGTGGCAGATCATGGGACTTCTCAATCACCATATTCATGTGAGCTAATTTCTCAACATAAATCATATATGTATATACATACATACAAACATACATACATATACATATACATATATACACACATACATACATATATACATATATGTATATATCCCATTAGCTCTGTTTCTTTAGAGAATTTTAGCTAATACAAGAGCAACTTTACAATGATAATGAATTTAAACCATCAGGAGGATTCTAAATCAGTATTCATCTCAATAACATAGCCTCCAAAATATATAAAGCAAAAATTGATAAAAGGAGAAAAATAGATCAATTTTATATGCTCTATTATCAGCCACATTAGGAAATATTAATACACTTCTCTGAAAATTCGATCGAATAGATTTAAACATTATAAAGATATAAACATTCTGAACACTGCAATTAACAAAAAATGGAAATAAAGAAATAAAGTTTAAAAATACTTAATGCTACACTGAAAATTAAGTAATTATCTTAAAGTAATCATGGATCAAACAAATCGCAGCAGGTTTTATAATATATTAAAATGATTGATAATGTATATCAAATTTTGGCTTCTGGACAAAGGAGCTACAGGCTCTGGATTTACCCTGCTGCTTGAAACAACTAAGAAATTGGACAAACTACGTGACACAATAGTTTTTAAGCAACTGAACATCAGGTATAGTGTAAACCCTGATAGTTTTTATTTTTTGTAATGCAGGTGACTGACTTAAGCTTTGATTGCCCAGATATCTACTTCAAAGAGGGCTATCTCTAATAAACGCATGCTAGCCAGGTGATTAAATAATGAGGCAGGCTGCCGCCCTTGAAGTTTCTTTATTTAAAGATTTGTGATTGATTTACATAACTGACCTTTTGGCCACTCTTTTTCTTTCCTTCCTGTGTTTTAATTCCTGCTCATATGTTTTAAATTCACTAATAAAGAATGAGTCTGTGAAATCCTAGCTCCTCTAACCCTGAGCCCCAATAAAAGCAGAACCCCAGGTTCTACTTTTTCTCTCTTTCTTTCCCAGCAACCTTGTTGTGTGGGCCAAGCCATACTGTGTATCCTCCAGGACTCGTGAGTAATAAGCCTTGTCTCTTTCAAAGTTTTCTGATGTTTATTGCTGAGGGCATCTTGCAGTCATAAGAACCACAAGGACTGGTCCAGCCACAATACTGGTTCTAAAAGTGTAACCCTGGCCCAGGTGAGTGCCCCTAGTCTTTTTAGCAATATACTGAGACCAGCGCAAAACATCAGACAACAAAGTAGCATGATCTCTGAGAGATGAAAAGCAAATAAGGTGAGTTCTAAGATGCCCCCAGTTCATTGTCTTGAAGAGGTTTTCCAGATTGTGGGGAAATAAGGAGGAACTCAGGTAGGACCTGGCTGATGTTTACCTAATAGAAGTGAGGAAGTGAATGTCCAGTGTAACAAGACAGCTAGATGGCTAGATTTCACAGGACAGAGTACCAGAGAAGAGAGAACTGTAGACAGAGAAATCTGGATATCTGCAAAGAATCCTCTTGGAAGATTCAGCAGCACATTGTGTACATATGAGAAAACTTCCCAAATTAAGGGAAAGAACCACCAGTAAAGATTAGAGGGACTAGTATTCAAAATTGTCAAGAGCCTAGGAATAGTGCCTGTTCCTACCACTGCAACTTCATAATGCACAGGATATTGGGTAGAGTGTTCAAAAGTGTCTTGCCTTTTTAATAGAGAAGTGATGCTCTGGATTGGTGGATTGCTGTTGACTATCTCATACATTGCTGGTATTAGTAAGTTACAGACACATCGGAAAACTCTTTGGAAGTATCAGCTAAACTGAATATGTGCTTACCCCGCAATTTAGCAATTCCACGTTTAGATTAAGATCCAGAAAAAAAAAGTGTACAAATGATTACCACATGTACAATTTTCATATCAGTACTATTCATGATATTTGAAAACTGGGAAATTACCCAAACTATACAAAAGAATGGATTGTTGTATCCATATACTGTATAATATTGAAACGAATAAATCAGAACTACCTACAGCCTTGTGGATAAATTTCACCAGTATATTCCTGGGTAAAAGAAACTAGAAACAATAGATCACAAAATGTATGTTGTCATTTATATAAAATTCAGACAAGCAAAATTATTTTATGATGTTTGAAGTAAAAAAATCACTTTCAGCTTCTATCTCAGTGAGTGTTCTGCTATCTGTTTTAACACTAACGGTTTATATACAACAGAGTATCAAAAGCATCCTATATAATTCTATCTAAAAATCCCAATGAGAATGAGCTGAAAATGACCCAGAAACCATGCTCAATTCTGTAGCCTAGACAGGATCCTTATTTCCTTTTTACATTTCTTTTTGCTAAAGCTCATCTCTCTCACAGTCATTGGACCAGAGTTTATTGCATATTCAACTATTTTCGGGACAGTAACATCTATATGTCTAAAATTACACATAGCTCAAGAAATTACAGAAATTAACTCATATTTTTCTTCACTAGCAAATTGTCCCACTTGTGCTCTCTTCCATTTTTGTATTTCATGTCTAGAATATTTCACTTATAGACAACCATTGCTGGTAACTTAGTAGGTAAATAGTGATTCCTCTCTTCTCCTATTATTTTTTCTTTAAAATAATAATCTGACCCTGGTGGTTTTCTCCCAGATGACTCCCAAAGCCAGCTGGTCTTTTCTATCTGTAGTATTCCTACTTTAGGTCAGGTCATTATTATTTCTTATTTAGATCGATACAACAGTCTTTTTATTTATTTGCTTCTAATATTATCCTTTCCTAACATATTTATACATTTCTTGCCAATATAGTCTAAATTTCAAATTTGTACTAATAGTTCAAAATGGCCAACCATAAGTTTATCTCTCCATTCATCCAAACTCAAACAAATATATGAAAACATTAAAGGATTGGGGAAATGTAAACCAGCTGCATAAAATCTAAGGAACTCCTAAACTATAGAAAGAAGATTTTATCAGATTTAAGTTGAAGAAACACATGAAGCTACATACTAAGAAACTAATGTTGATTGTGGCAATTCCTATAAGCAGCACTAAGAAGTTTTAAAATCAGTCAATAGTCTCTCTCTCTGTCTCTAAGGAAGTTCAACAGCAGCAATAATTTGTATTCTCAGCTAATTGCAAAAGGCAATTCACTAAGGAAAGTAAGTACCTGTCCTACTGAGTCATGAGTGGGAAGGAGAGCAAAATGGGAAGCAATTCTCAGAGGGTAAGGAAAACTAAAAAAGGCAGTCCTTCCAAGTAGGAAAATATTTTAAACTGCTTTATCTTCAGAGTAAAGCTCTCTTTAATTTGGCAAATATTGATACTCCAATCTACCTGTCTATAAGAAATTCTGCTAGTTGATAACTCCTGACTTCTTTTCACTGAATCTTCCTTGAAGCTTCTTATTCAAAGATCTTCAGAGATACAGATGCAGATTGCCTACTCCAATTAAAGTATTTCATTCATATACATGATGGAATTAGGAGGATCAAGATAACCAAAATAAAGGAACCAAAGTGACTTCAGAGGAAATTTAGCTAATTCTAAAAGCAGAAATGATATTAAAAGCAAGTTTTATCATTGGTAAAGATTTAAATGATATATAGTGCTTCTAAAACCAAGAATGGTCTGCAAAAGAAAATGAACAATCTGAGAACAACAAAAAACTAGATATGAAAATACATCACAATTTAATTTTTTGTTATATGAATGTATGCATGAATAAATTAATAAAGGAGTGAGTAATCTTAGCTTTATATCAATATGGTGGATAAAATCTATATAGGTGGCTAAACTACCTGTCTGAGAAAATTATTTTCCTTCTTATGACTCACTAATATTTGTATTCTTTTATCTCAGAAAGTGAACATAACCTTGACTTTTACTTATTTCTGTGTTTAGCTTTTCATCTTTCATTTTAGGCTCCATACCTTGGAAGTGACCAGCAGTTCTTATTTCAACTAGGTCCTTTTCGAAGAACCTCTGATTTTGTTTTTCCTAGTAATAGCCTTTCTGGTGTAACTTTGCTTTCATTAACTTTCTTACATAATACATATTGCCTAATTATGAGGAAAATATTCTTAAATTCTCTCTGATTTTGTAAAAAAAAATGATGGCAATTATGCTTACTTTCCTTATCTCTGTTGTCAGGCCTACCTCTGATAAACTTTTTCATGGACCTTTTTCAACCCAGTCTTTCTTTTCTCATGATATCATTCTTATATTACAGTCTTAGTAATGCTTTATTCCACAGTTGAAAAAACAAATAGTGGCCCAGTTCAAGTGGCATGTCTATGAACATAAAGATTTTGTTGCATAAGCAGAACTTAGAACTCAGACCTTCTGGTTTGCACGTCAGTGTTTTGTTTGTTTGTTTTGTTTTGTCCCATGCTATATAGTTCATGTTGTCAATAATCAAATGAGGAAATGAGGAAACAACTCATGGAAGACTAATTACTTTGCTAAAATTTATGCAACTAGTTTTTTGTTAATTAAGGAAACAGCTCCTGTTTCAACACCCAAGGTCATAAATGGTCTGTCCTATAAAGTTAATAAACACCTGCTTCATCATTCTTTGTCTTCTTTTCTCTTCTTATTATTCAAATTCCCTAAAAGTAAAAATAATGCAGTTTGGAAAAGTAACGTTCAAAAAAATGTTAAACTTACATACTTAAAAAAAATAAACAAGTTATGATAGGATCATTTTGTCTATCTCTTATTATAGAAAATGGAGTCAATTATTTGGATTTTTTAAAATACAATTTATGCTATCCCCCCAAAAAGCACTAGTTAAATACATACATAAATCGTAAGTATGTTATATTTGATTATTTGCTTATCTTTTACACACTTAATATGTGATAGACACTGTTTAAAGAATTATCATGAGAATTATACATATATTAATTTCTTTAATCCTCATTGCTATCTTGTGATGTAGGCTTTAATATTATCCTTAATATACAAAAAAGGAAACTGATGCACAGACAAATTATCTCCCTGGCCAGTAAGTAAAGAACCAGGATTTGGAGCCAGGCTATTTAGCTTCCAAATCTTTACTCTTAGTAATTATACTGTGTTTCCTTTCAGCTATGACTATCAAATATTTAAATATTAAAAAAGATATTGTAGTCTTTCAGCTTGCTTCATGTATCTCCTGACATGATGAAATGCAAATAAGGACTCTAATATTATTTTAATATCATCATCCATACATGGAGATGAAATGGGTATTATTTATTTCTGTTATCAGTGCCATGTCTTATCTCTATTAATACAAACAAAAGAACTATCCACTGAGTTAAAATCTTGAATTGATATCTCCTATGTAAACATTATCTTATGCTTAATACCTTCCTTAAGGAAAAAAGAGATGCTGAATTTAACATTTTCTTGAGATATATTTAGCATTTTTGGGTGTTTCTTGATTAGAAAGGAGGGTATTTTTTTCCTTATGTAGACAAGACAGAAGTTAAACATATATAAAATATACATATATGCTGATTGTAAAGGTATGGTTTTAAAAGACAGTAAGTGAGTACTCATGAGTAAGTATTCAAGAAATTCTTGCCGTTCACTTGGCTTAAGGCACAGTCCTAGCCTTTAGCCATGAGGACCTTACAATTTATTTGGAGAATCAAGACATATATCTGAAATGGTGAACATGATACTAAAGTGCTATTTTATAGTACTAACAACCAGTGCAATGGGAATCAAATGTATACAGTTTACACTTCATTCATTTTTAAAAGTGAAGAATGGAAATTGGTCTCAAGGTATGACTGGGATTAGAGCTTGGCAGTTGCTGGAGAGAATCACAGTTTCCTAGAAAGGGCAATCAAAAAGGTATAGAAATATGCATGTTAGGTAAAAAGCCAGAAAATAAATACTTTAGATTTGTAGAATGCCATAGGTAGCCTCTGTCATATGCTTTCCTTATTTTTTTTCCCCAACCGTATAAAACTGAAAAGAAAAAAAGATACATTATTTGCTGGACAACTGTATAAAAATAGCCCCTGGGCCGGACTTGGCCAGTGGGCCAAAGTGTGCCAATCCGTAGTTTAGAATGACTATGTGGAATTCTATCTGACTGGATTTGGAGTTTAATATTGTACAACAGTGGCAGAGAAGATTGGAAAGAAAAGATAAAGCTGTGTTATTGAAAACATCAAAAGTCAAAATGAAGCATTGGACTGAGACTTGATTTTATTCCCTCAATATAAGGTGAAAGTATTTATACCTCAATTTCAGATATCTATAGCATTAAGCCAAATTGTTCTCATTTTAACTAAGGAAATCAAATTGAGAGTGTTTCATTAAATGGGAACATTGTATCAGGTCTTGTTTATTATCTCTTGTTGAGTAGAGCTGAAACATTCTTTTTAAATTTCTGCTGCTTCTGAGAGTACACCTTTTAATGAAATCCAATGATTGCTGATGTTAATATGTTGACCTTGGATGTTCTAATGCACAAATTAAATGAAGACCATATGTGGTGGTTTTCTTTGGAGATGATGTGTATTTTTGTACTTGTGAAATCACAAGGACTATTATTGAAACCTAAATCTTAAGTTTTCTATTTGCTCACAGCAGGGGTATTGTTCCTAGGTCCTGGGAAGCACACAACACATGCTTCATTATCAGAATTTCCTGGTACAATTCAGAAGTTTTGAAAAGTTCCCAAATCCTCACAGCATCTTTACTGTCCACACTTGTGGAATCCCTAGACAGTAGCTTTCCTAGTATGATATATGAGCATGAACATATGTGATACATAGTCCATATATTACACAAGTGCTTATTTATATTGAAATGTTATGGAAATATGGAAAATGTAAAAATGTTATGAAAATATAGAAAATGTGGAAAAGAGTGATAATCTCAGAAGAAAATACTAGTAGTAAAACTTTTACAAAAATGATTACATGCTTTTGATAATGATTACATGAGGAAAATATAGCATAGTACATGCAAGATTGCTTAGAAAATTGAAGGAAATAGAGTGATATGGGATTGTGATTAGTAGAAGGGAGGTAAATATAGTGTTAATTGAAATCAAGTTGCAATTTTTAAGTAAAATGTCTCAGTCAACTAATAAAAAATAGTATCAGAATTTTCACTTCAAAGGATTAACCACTAAGTACCAGTATGAAAATTCATAAATGAGGAATTAAAGAGAAATCAGAAAGCAGAGAGATTATTAAAATACTAAATTATGAAAAGGGTTAAACTTACTTAGACATGCATGTTTTAAATCTAAAAAGTTTAAGATTCAACTAAAGCAAATTTGTTTACATAAGAATGTAGATACTAAGCTAGAGACAAAATTTTCCTTTAGATCTTAGATTGATGGTTGTTTTATGAGTGTTGAGAGAAATGTAATCTGCAAAGTTTTTCTAGGGGTTGATCGGAACTATATAATATTGTATTCCTAAAGCTAAATTGATGGGTAAACTTGTAATATTATTGCTTGGTTTATCATTGTTACAGCATATATGTGATATGTGTTATTTCATCAAATAAGTATTTTCTATTTTTTAAATGCTTATGATATGTAAAGTGATTTTGAAAGTGCTGTTATAGAAATGAGAATGCTAGAATAGTGAAAAATAAACAAAATTGAAAAGTAAGCTATTAGGGCATGAATATGTAGGAAAAATATGTAGGACAAAAGAAATGAGCAAATAATGTGGAAATTAAGTTCTGATAATATATAGATGAAATTTCTTGTTTATAAAATTTCACTAGTGTGAAATAATAATTTTAAAAGTCTCATAATTTCTTGAATCCCAAAGAGTGATACACTTTCCCAAATCTCAGTGAATTTTTATTCTTCATTCATTTGAATAGTCTTGAAACAGAGGGAGAGTTCACTAACCTGGGAATCTTGGAGGCTGAGCACAACTTTCTCACCAGCAATATTATTTGCTATAAAATCATCCTTTATTTTCTTAATCACTAAATAAATAATATTTATTCTTACCCTCTACATAAAAGGCATATGTTCTGGAATACCATTATTGTCTGAGGACTGAGTAATCTATACTGCTTTTGAGGGGATTGACTCACAAATAAATAATTATGATGTGGTTTGATATTTAATGAAGAAGATGCAAAACATATAAAGGAGAGCCTGATTATTTATGAGAGTGGAGATAGGAGGGAGTCATTAGAATTTTATCACCAAATAATGACTTTTGAGTGGTCTTAAAAGAGTCATAGGATTTTGCAAGGCAGAAAAGATAAATTATCTATAATACTAAACTTCCTGTTTGAGGATAATTAATTGAGCTTCTAATATTCATCTTTTGTTTTATAAGATGTTTTATAAGGAAATAAAATATATTTTTATGCATATATAAGCATATACAAACACATATATAAACATATCTATAAATTTCCATTTGCAATCTGATTTACTATGGCTTCCATAATCAATCAAAATTTCAGGCATTTGGTTATTCGGCATACACATTTATTGTGTTCAGCTCTTATGGAAAATTGACAGTATAAGACAAGGTCCCTACAGTCCTAATCATTTTCAAGTTCTTGTTTTTTGTTATGCAAATTGTTTTTATTCATACAGTTGTACGATGAAAGAATTTAGTGAGTATAGACAGCATAGAAAAATGATTTTATCCCTACCATGCACAGACATCAATCCATAAATATTTAAAAACAAAAACAAATAAAAACTAAAACTAAATTTTGAAAAGGTAGTCTATGAATAAGTTTAACTTAGTCCTTTTAATATCTAATATATATATGTATATTTTTTCAGGATGCTTTTTAATTTAAAAAAATACCCTTTGTAAATTTATTATCTGTAAAGTTCCCCCAAATGTTTTTTGTCTTCTATAAAAAAATCACTGTTATTTTGACCAGTGATTTGAGTTTGGTATTACTTTTGATGAAAATTATTTTTTCAAATTTGAAAATAAACCAATTATTTTTTTCCATAACAATTCTAGCCAACTCATCTACTATTTATCAGCTAAAAAGTTATGTCCTGAGCTCTTTTGAGTTCCATGAAGTTATCACATGATAGTTATTGACATTGTGAGATCTCATATACCTCAGATTGGTGTATATATGAACATAAGAAGTGAATGGACATATTTAGTCATAAGGACATCAAAATACAGTTAGCATAGACTGACAAAGAGATAAGAAGCCAAGATTGTATTTGGAAGATTTTCGTTGTTGTTCCTACTTTGAAGGCCTGCTTATAGTTATCTTTTGGATTTTTTTTCCTTGCTTCTAATTGTTAAAATATCAAAAGAGCAAGAAATGTTCAAAATTTTGTTACTAAAATTAATATCTAGGGCTTGCAATAAAACAAAAACCCAGCCAACAAAAGAGAAACAAAAGAGAAGGAATATAAGAAAATATAAAATAAATTTTTAAAAATTACAGAAGAAAATAAGCATTATAATATTAAAAAGAAATTTAGCCAAAGATTTGTTTGTAACTGTGTGACATTTTGTGAATGAGGATAACTTTTTTCCTTTAACTACCTGCCATAGGAAATAAATTGATCTCCTTCAGTAAGATGTTTGCGTTGTCAGCTTTTATGCTTTTGATGAATCTGTTTTCTGACTGATACCAAAAGGCAGTTTTGAACTTTTTAGAGTAAGACCTGCATGTCACAACAGCAGGGGTGAGAGAAGCTGAAGGTCAAAGGGGAAATTCCTCCATGCTAGAACATGTTTTTGCAAGTTATTCCAATATCCACAAAATCACCAGTGCTTACTCTCAATGGAGAAGATACAATGAAAGAAAAAATTCAGAAGAGAGCTTGATACCTATAATCTTATAAAGTACTGTAAAAAAAAATCCTCCCCATCACACCATATACATTTTTCATTAAATTAGGCATAACATTTTTTAAAATAATAACTATAAACTAGAATATTTTTCTTTATTAAATATTCAATTTTTTAAAATAACTACAAACTAGAATATTTTTCTTTATTAAATATTCAATTTTTAATTTTCTTTACTATTATTACACTTTGAAATAATTATCAGCAAAGCCACAAATTAGGGTACTTATTTTAAGTAGGAAAGAAAAACTTATTAAAATTTCAAGTGTACGGTGTAGATAAATCAATTTGTATGTTTAACAGGGAAAGCACCAGGAGAGATCAAGTACAGATATAATTCATTGCATTTGAATGGAGTCAGTTTTCAAATTTATATATTACTCTATTTAAAGTAATATTCCCACAATACAAGTTATAAATGCCTTTTATGAGAGAAAAGTTTGTCACAGATATCTAGAAATATGCTTTCCTAAATCTTTAAATACTCAGATCTTAAAAAAATATATATCAATCACTTAGAAAGTTTAAGCTCTGATACAAATGCAATAACTAAATCACGTATGACCCTGTAAAGTTTATTTAAAAACTTTATTTTTATTTTTTTATCTATGACTTGAATTGCTGTGGACTAAACTGGTCTTCTCATATGCAGTTATCTGCTAAACATAATGGGTCATTAGTATCTCTCACCAAATAGTATTTCTTTCACTATTTCTATGGTCATGATCAATGAAGTCTTCCTTATCCTAAGTGAAAAGCCTGTCCTTTTAGAAGTTGATATTGTACTGAAAAGAATCTTGAGTTACATTTAATATTTTAAAATCTTTTAAGAAATGAAAATATCAAGACTTGTTACCTAGCACTGAAGTTTACCAATTACATGTGATTTCTGATCACATGACCTTAGGTTATTTGATTGATCAAAGATAGGGGGAAAAAAGTCTGTTTATAAATGCTATTTTGGATAGGTAAATATTTTGAAAATATGGCTTCTCTGTGGAAGAGGAAATAAAAGTAGTTTCTCTGAAATACTAAAGTATCATATTTTTATATTTAACTACTTTGCATAAAACCTGCCATGGTTCAAAGATATTCTTTTGTTTTACTTTGAAATGTTGTAATTTGGGGGTTGTGTTTTTTTTTTCCTACATGAAATTTATCCATTTTTGTATTTTCTACTACCAATTATGCATACAATCAATACTGCAATTAATTTACTTGCTTAGAATTTTCTCACTTAAGATTGTATTGTGTTTTCTTTACCAAATTGGTACAGCTGATATTTTATATAATCCTGAGTTTGTATATATAATACAATCTTAGTCCACTGATTATGTAGGGGTTAAGCTTTGACCATCCATCCTAAACTATCATAATATTCTATAAGAAACAAGTAATAACTTTTACGGTTAGCAATTATTTGCTAAACATATGGATCGTTGGTAAGTCTCACCAAGTAATATTTCTTTCACTATTTCTATGGTCATGGTCAAAAAAGTTTTCCTTACCCTATGTGAAAAGCAGAAATTTTCATTATATTTATCTCCTTATGGGCTTGAAAAAATGACTATCAATATAGTCTCTATTTCCAAATCACTTCTTGCTTATTTACTTGTATATTTCCTGACATTCCTTGTTAAATATTAAAAAGCATGAAGTGGAGAAACATTTGTATTGTATTGTATTGACTGCAATATATCTTATAGCTTGGGTGTTACAAATAATTTTTCATCAATACTCAGCAATTAGTGCCTCTTATCTCAATCTAGAACAATTAAAAATTATAAATATTTAACAATGCAGTTCAACATTTATTTAATATTTCGAACTGAACTCTGATGGCATTTTACTATTTTTTTTGTACAAATGATTTAAATACTCTTTTGTTTAATTGCTGTATATGGTTAATCCACATCTGTAAATTGGTCTTTAATAAAAACTAATCTGCAAAACTCAATAAAGCAGTTTTTACTACTCAGAGAGGCAAATTAGTGTACTTCATCATAGGTTTGATGTCAAACAAATTTGGATTTTTTTTCTTTGATTTTGCTCATCAAAAACTGTGAAATCTCGGAACATGTTATTTAATTATTCTAATTCCCAAATCCTCATCTATAGAATAGGCTGGTTTAAATTTTAAATGGAATTATTTATAAAGCAGTTATATCAGAGTCTTGTCATTTAATGAATACTTTAGTCTATCAGTTATCAATATTTATGTTAAGAAACGGGGTGTGTTTTATAGATGGAAGATAGAGATTGTGTAGCTTATGAGATAGCTTGCCTAGCACAACTGGATTAAAGAGAATCTATTCATTCTTCACACAAATTATTCAGAATCACTACAACTTTGTTTTACTACAATAGCTTTTTGTCCACCTGTCTACTTTATAATTTATACTATATTACAATTAATCATTGCAGTTTTTATCTTGATAATACTATTTCATTCTTATGTACATTCATGACTCTGATTAGTGTATAGAACAAAGCATTTGCTGAGGGAATAAATATGTGAATGGTTATAAGTTTGAGCTATGAATAATGAACCATCAACCTAAGCAGAAACTGAGAAGAGGTAGGATCTGGGGTAGAATAGGAACTCATCTGGAAATGAGGAACTCATTTTGGATTGTTGTGTTTGAAAACAGGCAAGAGAGTAGTGAATAAAATGTGAACAAATGGAATTCATGTCTGAAGCACCACTAAAGTGGGTGTGCAAAATAATAAAATTGAATGTCATTAGCAAAGCAACTATAATTAAGAAATGGAAGTAAATTTGATTTCAGAAGGAATGTGTTCTTTAAGCAAAGAGAGACAAAGGAATAGCTTTAAGGAATCATACACTTAAGGTGAGAGAAGAGGAAAAGAGTGAAAGATGAAGTAAGAGAAAGACTAGATTGATTGAAAAGGGAAAAAATAAGCAAATGCAGTGTCATTCATACAAGGCAAGGGATCTTATCAAGAAAGGGCTGCTCAATTCTCTAATATCAAACGTATCATTTCAGTAAGATAACAAGATAGCAAGATTTGGCAAATAAAAAAGCATTGCTGAATACATTGAGTTCATTCAGTGGAGTATTACTGTAAAATATTAGTATAAGCTAGAGGAGAAGTGGATGATAAGGAAGAGGAATAAGTAAACATACATTTTACTTAAAGTATAGTGGTGAATGCAAGGAGAAATTCTAAGAGGAAAATGAAGTCGAATGTTGAAGAGACTGAATATTGGTATAACAAGGGAAAAGACTGATTTGCTTATTGGAACTTAATTGCAGTAGCCTGGCTACAGTATAGAAAGGAAGAGAAGAAATTCTGAGCACTTCTTGAGAATTTAATATTGAAAAGAAGCAAGGGAATAAGTTTTGATATAAACATATGTAAATAAGAAATAATGGGTAGTAATATCATAAGCTGAATTAGTAAATTATTCAGGAAATTAAAAATAGAAAGATTTATGGTCCTTCAGTTATTTGAAAGAGGATCAGCATGGAATTTGTGTATTGATAATGTATATATTGAGAACTACATAAAATTTGAAATGTGAAGTTATTTGGAGTTGAATTTTGAGATTTCCAGACAATATTAAATCTAGATAAAAATGGTAATGTTCTGGAAAAATTCCTGAATCTCTTATCCACAAAATACGACATTAAACTTTACTGTGTAAAATTATTGTCAAGATTTTATAAAATATTGTCAATAAAATATATTGATTTAATTACACAGAATAAATATTAAATTTGTAGGAGAAGAAAATGTTTTTTTTTTATTTTTAATACAAAGTGTGTAAATAACATTTGCAGTAATTTATTGGTAGTTCTACAGAAAACAAAGTCAGAAAGGAAAGGGTAAAAAAAAAATGGACAAAAATAATGGGTATTTAGGATATTGGATGTGAAATTAATGCCAATGAGAAAAAGAAAAAGAAAAGAAAGATTAATGGCTGTTGTCATGTAGGGAAAAGTTTAAACAGATAATTTTTAGAAAGGGAACTTATTATACCTGATAATAAAATTTATCATATGGCTCTAATGAATATCAAAGGTGGTTGTTACTGGGCTGTCCATGTCCTAAAGTGTGTGTGTGTGTATAAAAATCTTTTTAAGCTCCTGACCTGGAAGAATGTATATCAAAATGTTAATGGTGTTACAAGATCTGTTGGAGACATCATCTTTATACTTTTTTGTTTTAAATGTGTGACTTTTTATTGCAAATAACACGTATCTATTATAATAATATTTTTAAAACTTATCTTTACAAGAATAAGTATTAGGGTTTCCAGTATTGCTTTACTGAATCCTAACCTTCACATATTTCTGTGAACCCTTACATATTTTACTTCAACAAAATTTATTGAATTTTATCACACATGATGTAAAGGGAAGCACAAAGGTTAATAATAGTATAATATTTAAACAAATTACATTCTAATGGAGAGAGAAACATGAAAGTAATCATACCATGAACCAAACTATACTTAAGGAAGCATATGAAAGGAAAAGCCATGAGCTCTGGTAATTAAGGGAGAACTACTTACTGTAACAGAGAAGGCTTAATGCAGGAGGTGGCACAATAGTGTCTTTCATTCTCATCATTTCTGATTTGTCTTCTCTTTGCCCTCTTTTGGAATACTTTCTCCATTTTTATTTTTGTGTTTAGAGGGGCATCCTGAAAATATCGCTTTTGATTAGTGGCAGGAATGTTTTCCATGTGACATAGGAAGACTTCACTACCTCTGCCTATTTTCATCAGCCTTCAGTCATAATTATGAACTGGAAAAACTAACAGGCAATCCTACTCCACACATCTTTTGCCTCTCTCAAATGTATTACATATATTCTAATGATCAAGAATATTTCTGGGATTGGAGAAAACTGATATTGAGAATTTAAAAAAAGAAATTATGGAAAATTCATGAAAGGAGAAAGTGAGAAGTTTTAGTTATTGTCCTTTAACTCAAAGCCTTGAATTGAGTCTTATATGTCTTAAGTGTGGATGAAAAAGGGGTGCTGTAAAAAATCTAACCCAAAGTAACCTCACAGGGTGATCTGATCATAAGTTCCTAGCTGGGCAGGTTATGGTAGATAATCACATCCCAGGTATGTTACTTCTTTAGTAAAAGGTTTATCTTTGCCTTAAGCAAGCCTTGGCTATTGTTCTTGTGCATCTAGATCAACATACCTTTGAAATGCCAAAGTAATCTTTTTCAGACCTCTTGAGGCTTAACCACCCACAAGGGAGCACATAATTTTGTTCACTATCCCATACCTTGCTTTCTCCTAACTTCATGTAATCATCCTTACATTCTCTCTTTACTTTCAAATGCATAAAAGAAACAGCAAAGCTGTCATTCTCCAGAGCATTTGAGATCTTGCTTCCTGGCAAGTGTCATCAGTTTTGGCTCAACTAAACTCTTATAAAAATTCTCTACAGATTTGGAAGTTTCTTATGTTGACATAGGAAAGAGGTCAGTCATCTATAAAAGAATAGGCAGAAATGTTTCAAAGGAGTATTTTAGCCATTCATAAAATCAGGACACAGAGCTGAACTAGAATGTCTTTCCTAATACACTCTTTCTTAAGCCATAATATGTGACTTTTTATTAAAAGTTTCTTATAACATTTGCATCCAAACGATCAACCACTTACTTATTTCTAGGGCAGCATTGCTCTAGAATTTGATTCAAGATATTTATATATCAAGTCCAGGTTGAAAAAAATACTTGATAAATGTAGATTACCTAAATACTTTACCAAATAAAGTTATGGACTAAATTCAAGTTAATAAGACATGGAAGGAACCTTTCTTTTTTCTTTTTTTTAGGAGTTTTTAATGCACATATATTGTTTTGTATCTGTGCTTCAATACGGGTCTTGCAATTCCCATGAATAAAGAACACATGATGGAAAAATAATTAATTCCTGAATGAATAAGAGAAAAGAATAATAAGAAAGAGGAGAAGAAAACTTTTGAGAAGCAGGATTCTTCCCTTTATTTATAATAAGCATAGGTAAAGACAAAGAGAGCATCCATTAAAATATCCAGTACTGTATTATCAATAATATTCTCAATTTTAATTTTTCTTAATAATATGAGAGGTAGAGCATTTGTGGATGAAATTATTTTGTTTTTAATTGTATATGAAGGATAGCAGAATATGCTATCCCAAAATATGCCTTTTTGATATAAGGATTATTTTGAGCTGATTGTTTGAGAAGCAGCAGACTCAGGAGAAGCTCTGAAAATAGAATAAATGTTGCTCTTTTGTAAGGTACATTTACACTTATAAAGGAAATCTCCATTTATAATTGTGTCTCCCTCTCTGTACCAGGAAGGATGACTTAAAATCACCAGAAACTCTTATCAATGGAGAAGGCACAGACTCAACCCTGTATAATAAACCTTATCTATTTACCCTATCTTTTTCTAGTAACATCCCATAATTTCCCATTCTCCACATCCATCTTTTTTGTCTTTAGCTGAAGATTGTATTTATGGTAGTGGCTTAGGCTACACGGGAGAGTTACTCATTTTCCCTGGGTATCTTGCAAGTATACATAAATTATACATTTCAATAAACTATTTCTCTCTTATTAATTTGTCTTTTATTACAGAGGTTATTAGCCAAGAACTCAGAAGGGTAAAGGAAAAATTATTTTTCCTCCTCTACATATTCTACTGTTTTACTTTCTAATTATTTAAGAGGTGGTAAATTGCTTTGCAACAAAGCATATTTCCAAATAATTCTAAAATTACAGTTATACTTCCAGTAGAATCAACTTATATATTCTTATTTTAATCCTATTATAATGTTGTATATTATCAGTATTGAATATCTTTTTTTATATCTCTGTTTGTGTAGAGATGAACAACCAGAAATATTTGACATTTTGTCCTGCCAATTTAATATTTGGTTGGGAGTGAACATTGACTCACTAAGATTTAGGAAAGTAGAAGATAAATATTAATCCTGTGTCAAGCTTGAATGTTTCAGTGGCATTTTATGATCTCCTCCATGTGGTTTAAAATATTGGAATGATCTCACTCGGAAAATAATTACATACCAATCCATTCATTTCAGGAAGAACTTTTTAAATTGGTGTCGGCACTAATAATTTAACCATAACAAGAACTGTCTCTGGTAAAATGAAGAGCCTATATGATCTGGGAGGTGCCTACATTAATATAAACTTCAACAATTCTTTCTGGAAATAACTTTTTTTCCCTAAATGGAAGGGTTTTCAGTCAATGAAAATTGAACTCTCTTAAAAGAGATTGATCTCTTGAGAATTAGTATCAGTAAAGCCTTGAGACAAATATTACTAGAAGGAGTTTACATATTGACTTGTTTTGTTGTTTATTGGTCCTGTGGAAGTGATATTTTGGGCTAGATTTAAGAGATTTGCTGTGATTTTGATATAGTTGTAGATTCATTATAAAATAGAATTTTAGCTATAATTCATTATGCTTTAAATTATATATTAGCCATTTTCTAATAATAAATATTAGAAATAATTATTAGATCAATTAGTTACCATAATTATTCTTCTAGCCATCATATGGTAATGAGTATAGAAATATCATTCTCATAAAATAATAGAATACCAGATAAAGTATATGAGGCATCAGTTTTCAGTCATTGTGTAACTGTCAGCACAAGGCTGTAATCTCTTATAGAGGGAAAGCATGCAAAATGAGATTTAAGATTACCCTGGCTCCTACCTGGGTGCCCAATCAGAATTTAAACTTGAGAAGAACATAGAATTCTCAGGAACAGAAGAGACAGAAGCTAGACTGTGGGCCTGCTATGGCAGTAGCAATTTGAAGGACAGAGTATCAAAGAGAAGGAAGATACTTAAAGAAGAAGGTATTCCAGAAATTTATAAGTGCCCCATCAAGTCTTTAGACAAACACTAAGTGGTGCCATATACAGGTCTGGCAGAAAATAGCTGCTGGTGATCTCTGAATTAAATAGAGACTCCAAAGGTCATATAAGTCTGAGAGACATAGGAGTTTTTAGTAGCTAGAGTAAGGAAAATGTATTGCACACCCAAGACAATCAATTTACATGCTCAAAAGCCATGCTCTATGAGATGGGCTTGTCCAGCTTTGTATACTTTATATCTTTTTTAAGATACTGTAAAAACATATTTTTATAAAAATGAATTGTATCCATGATTACATTAACTGCCTGTAAGCAAAAATGCAACATTTTTTAATGAGACTCAAACATCCACAATTTTCAGTATACAAGTACAAATTAGTTTTAAAAAAAAGCAATTTTTGATTCTACATATAAAAAACTTTTAAAAATCATGACTCCCTCCTAATGCAAGTAGAAAGCTGAAACAAACTTAAAATATAACAACTCTTTCATCTATAAGAGTGGAGAGAACACAGGATGAGCTGCTGGCAGCAAGACTAGAGAAACCAACAGGTGAATACTGGGAGTCAGCACTTAATGGGACAGACACCAACAAGTAGAAACTTTTGCAGGAATAGGAAAACCTGAACTGGAATAGATGAATTACTGGAGACTCAGCATAAACAAGTCTGAGAGTTAATAATTCTGCTTGGATATTGGTGCCAAAACTACCTGTGGAAAGAGAAATACCCAGTTCTAGGCCACTCTAGCCATTCTGCCCTACCTAAATGGGGAGGAAATACTGTGAAACACTTGTGAAATTCACAGTCTAGAAGTTAGGTTCACTAAAAGCCTGAGGCTTAGTCATAGAGCTATGGAACACTTTACTTCCCTCCAACACTCTACTACCAAATTACTAAAGGCTTATTGACTGCAACTGTATATACCCAGTACATCATATTTGGCTATCAAGAAAAAAATTATGAGACATACCAAAAGGCAAAAAACCTCAATTTGAAGAGACAGAAAATAGCATGACACACCAGATATGGCATGAATGTTAATTATCAAAATGGAAAATTAAAATAACTATAATTAATACACTAAGGGTTCTAATGTGTAAAATAGCATACAAAAAGTGATGTGCAATGCAAGCAGAGAGAAGGAAATCCTAAGAAAATACCCAAAAGAAATGATAGATATCAAAAATTCTCTTACAGAAATGAATTCTTTTGATGGCCTTATTAGTAAACTGAATACAGCTGAGGAGAGAGTCTCTAAGCTTGAAGATATCTCAATACAAACTTCCAAACCTGAAAGCAAAGAGAAAAATACTGAAAGAAAAGAAGAGAATATCCCAAGGACCATAGAGCAACTACAAAGGGATGACATATGTACGATGGGAATACCAAAAGTAGAAGAAAGAAACAGAAGGAATGTTTGAAACAATAATGATAGAGAATGTCCCCAAATTAATATCAGATATCAAATCACATATCTAGGTATCTCAGAACACTAAACATGATAAATGCTAGAATATTCATGATAAATACCCAAACAAATAAAACTAAAAACTTCTACACCCTGGCATATCATTTTAAAAATTATAGAAAATCAAAGAAAAAGGAAAATTCTGAAGGAAGCCAAAGGGAAAACATCTTACCTATAGAGAAACAAAGATAATAATCACATTCAACTTCTCAGGAATTGTCTGATCAAGAAGAGAGTGGAGTGAAATATTTAAAATGTCAAGAGAAAAAACACTAACCAGGATTTCTATACCTTGTAAAATTATCCTTCAGAAGTGAGAAGAGAAATTAAAAAAAAATCTGAGGGCACTTGTTGCCAGTAAACCAGCCTCTCAATAAATGTCGAAAGAAGTTCTTTAAGGGAGAAGGAAATTAATATATCAGAAATTCAGGTCTATATAAGAAAGGAAGAATATCAAAAAGAAATAAGTGAAGGTAAAATCAAAACTTTGTTTTATTCCTAATTAACAGGCAATGGTTTGTTCAAAAACTAATAGCAATAGTGTATTTAATATGTATGCTTATGTATATATCAAATGTACCTATGTGTGTTTATATGTATGCTTCTCCATGGTTATTACAAGTGAAATGACAGTAATTATAAAAGGAATGAGAGGGAGGAATTGGGATTATTTTGTTACTATAAGGTACCACACTATCCATGAAGTGGTATAGTGTTGTTTGAAGGGTACTTGAATTAGTTGTAAATATATGTTGCAAACTCTAGGGCAATTACTGGCAAAGTGAAGAAAAAAAAGAAATATAACTCATATGCTAAGAAAGAGAAAAAATGGAATCACAAAATGCTTAACTAAAATCGCAAAAGACAGTGACCACATGGAACACACACACACACACACACACACACACACACAATACGAACAATGAACGAGGGCAATAAAATAAATTAGTAACGAATATGGTACATATTTAATAATAGTAGTAATCACTTTGAACATCAATAATTTATTTTTCTATTTAAAAGGCAGAGATTCAGAGTTAGATAAAAACACAAGACTGGTTGTCTACAAGAAACTCACTTGAAATATAAAGACTCATACATATTTAAAGTAAAGGATGGAGAAAAATATCCTTGCTACCACTAACAAAAGAAAGCAGGAGTAGTTATATTTCAAATAAGACAGATATTAAATAGTGGAAAATTATCATATATAAATAAGGGCATTACATAATGATAAAGAACTCAATTCTCCAAAAACATATAACAATTATTTACATAACAATGGAGTGTCTGTAATACAAAAACTAAAAGAATTATAAAGAGAAATGGATTAATCCACTATCACATTTGGAGAATTTAACAACTCTTTACTGGAAATGGGCATCCATCAGACAGGATATCAGTGAGAACATAGTTGAACTCAACAACACCATCAATTAACTAAATGTAATTGACATATATAGACTATTTAATCTAAAATTAACAGAATATGCATTCTTCTCAAGCTCACATGGAACACTGACTAATAAAGACCACAGTTTCAGCAGTAAAACACACCTTAACAGATTTAAAATAACCAAAATCATCTGATGGGTGTGCTCAGATCACAATGGAATTAAGCTATAAATCAATTCAGAAAAATAGCTAGAACTTTCTTAAAATGTGGATAGTGAACAACACACTTCTAAATAACATATAGGTCAAAGAAAAAAAAATCTCAAGAAAAATTTAAGAATATTTTTATCTAAATGCATATGAAAACACAACTTATCAAAATTTGTGGAATATGGCAAAAGCAGTGCTTAGAGGGAAATGTATAACATTGAATGCATATGTAAGAAAAGAAACATCAAGTATCAATCTAAGTTTCCACCTCGGGAACTGGAAAAAGAAAAAATTAAATCCAAAGCAAGCAGAGAAAAGAAATACTATAATTAGAGTAGAAATCAAAGAAATTGAAAATAGAAACCAATAGACAAAATTAATTAAACAAAAAGCTGTTTCTTTGAAAAAATCAATAGAATTGATAAGCCTCTGGCCAGGCTAAGAAAAAAGAGAGGACAAACATTGCTAACATCCAAAATGAGAGGATATCTCTATATATACTATGCACATCAAAACAAGAATAAAAGAGTACTGTACATAACTCTGGCCAAAAACTTGATAACCTAGATGAAATAGCCCATTTATTGAAGGACACTATCTGCCAAAACTCACACTAAAAGAAATAGATAATTTAAATAGCTTATATTTATTCAAGAAATTAAATCAATAATTAGCATTCCAGTGAAAAAAGTACCAGGACTATATGGATTTAATATTGAATTCTACCAAATATTTAACAAAGAAATTATACCAATTCTCTACAATCTCTTTCAAAGGATGGAAGCAAAGGTAATGCATTCTAAATTATTTTATGAGGCCAACATTACCCTAATAACAAAACCAAGGTCATTACAATAAAAGAAAACTAAGACCTATATCTCTTGTGAGCTTACATGCAAAAATCCTCCAAAGAATATTAGCAAATTAAATCTAACTACATAAAAAGAATTATACTCATGATTAAGAGAAGTTTGTGCCAAGTATGCAAGGCTGGTTCAACATTTGAAAATCAGTTAACATAATCACATCAATAGTCTAAAAAAAGAAAATTACATGATCATAGAAACAGATGCAGAAAGCATTGGATAAAATCCAATATACATTTTTGTTTAAAAAAATTATATATATATGTGTGTATATATATATATATATATATTTTTTTTTTTTTTCGGAAAACTAAGAGAGGGAAACTTCTTCAACTTAATAAAGAGTATCTATGAAATCAAACAGTTAACATCCATACCTAATTGTGAGAAACTAGAAGCTTTTCCATTACGATCAGGTACAGGCAAAAATCTCTCCTACCACCACAACTTTTCTACATCATACTAGAATTACTAACTGATACAATAGGATTAGAAAAGGAAATAAAATATATACAGACTGAGAAGAAAGAAATAAAACTTTGTTTATAGATTACATGATTATATAGAAAATCCAAACAAATTGACAAAACAAAACAAACAAAAACTCCTGGAAATCATAAGAAATTATAGCAAAGTTGCAGGACACAAGGTTAATATATAAAAGTCAGTTGCTATCTTATATAACGACAGTGAACAAGTGGAATTTGAAGTTAAAAACACAATGCCATTTATATTAGCATTTCCCAAAATGAAATACTTAGGTATTAATCTAACAAAATATGTACAAAATCTATATGAGGAAAATTACAAAACTCTAATGAATGAAATAAAAAACTAAATAAATGGAGAGATTTTCCATGTTCATGAGTATATTGTCAAGATGTCAGTTCTTCCAAATTAATCTGTAGATTCAATCCAATCCTAGTCAAAATCCCAGCAAGTTATTTTATGAGTATCAATAAGTGGATTATCAAATTTATATGATGGGACAAAAGACTCAGAATAGCCAATACAACATTAAAGTAGAAAAAAGTCAGAAGACTTACACTACCCTACTTAAAGACGTACTATAAAGTTACTGTAATTAAAATAGTGTTGTTACATTGGCAAAATAGATAAATAGATCAGTTGAACAGAATAGAGATTCTAGAAATAAACTATAAATATAGTGAACTTATCTTTAACAAAGAAACAAAGATGATTTTAAAAATGAACTTCAACTCCATACAAATCACAAAAATCAATTTAAATTTGATTCTATACCTAAAAGTAAAATCTAAAACAATAAAGCTTCTTGAGCAAACTTTGGAGGTTATCTTCATGATCTGGAAGTGGGCAAATATGTGTTGGAACATAAACAATATCCAATTAAAAAGTGTTAAATTATACTTTGTCAAAAAATTATCTGCTTATCAATAGACACTGTTAACAAATAAAAATCTAAGCCATAGGTTAGGGAAAAAGATATTTTCAAACAATAAATTTGGGGGATTATCTCCAATTAGTAAAGAGATAATGAAGTCAATGAAAATCTTTTCACAAAGGGAGATATGGAAAATCATTTTAGTATCCTGTATTGGTGGATTAGAATTTGAGATGTCAGGATGAACTCATCCTATCTACTGAGTGTAGATATTCAGAAGAATTGATAGTAACTTTATAATACAGAAACCTAGGTACCAAAGCAAATTCCATCAATACTGAGACAAAGCAACATCACGTGCCTACTGGTAATACACTGAGAATGATACAATATAACTTCAGTAAACATCAGATGAACACCAATGACAGACATTATTCAAAATAACTGGCTTGTACTTCTAAAAATTTCAATGTTAGAGATAAAGAAAGGTTAAAGAACTCTTTCAGATGAAAGGAAACTAAAAATGTGTGTTAACTAAATGTAATTCTGGATTAGATCCTGGACCTCACTGGATAAAATAAATAGCTGTAAAGTACATTATTGGGACAATAGATGAAGCTTGAACATGGACCATGGATTAGATAATAGTATTATATCAGGTTAAAGCTCCTGATTTTGATAACTGTATTTTGGTTATGTAACAGAATGCTAATGTTCTGTTAAAAGGAATAATCTCTAATTATTTTCAAATATTTCAAAGAAAATGTGTATACACATATACAGGCAAATACATAAATGCGATGGAGAGGGTAGAGGAAGAGGAAAAAGGAGAGAGAGAATGGTTGGAATGAATGATGCAATCTATAAGTAATAGATGTATCTGGATAAATGAGTTTCTTGTATTATTCTTGCAACTTTTCTGTATGTTCTCTAATATATCAGAATAAAAAGTTGCCACAATATCTGAAAAATGAAATAATTGAAAATGAGAATGTGAAACAATGAGTAAAAGAAAATAATGGGAAAAAATGGTATTGTCACTTGCCAAAGTATCCACTTTGGAGACTTAGAGCCTACAGGGATCCTAGAAGTAATTTGGCCTAATTCTCTAGTTTCTCTCATGGGGAATTCGGTCCAAAAGTTTAAATAAGTATGTTGGAGCATAAAGCTAGATAGTCACAAAGCCAGGCTTACGTGCCAGATCTTTTTACACATAGCCCAATATATTCTCCCCATTAAGTATATTATTTTTCCTCATAAATTAAGGCATATTTACTAATTCTGTCTTCACATGAAAAATAAAAGGCATCTTTTGAAATGCAGAACAGCTAACATAGTCATCTGTAATTTCCTCCTATTTTACTTGCCTTTCCTATAGTATCAGATGAAAATTAAAAATTCAAAGAGCAGACATAGTGAGAGATTTTTTTTCTTTTTCATTTCTCTCCTTTTTAAATTGTTTATTGGGGTAACATTGGTTGATGCAATTATATAATTTTCAGGTGCACATTATAATTTAACATCTATATATTCTATTGTGTGATTACCACCCAAAGTTCAGTTTCCTTCAGCTACCATATATTTGATCCCCTTTACCCACTTCACTCTCCCCACTACCCCTCTATATTTGACCCCCTTTATCCTGGCTACTTCTCCCCTCCTCCCCCACCCTAACCTTCTGGTAACCACTAGTCCATTGGCCATGTCCATGAGTCTCTGTTTATTTGTCCTGTTCATTTGTTGCCTTTAGGTTTATATCACACATATAAGTGATTTCACGCAATTTGCAACTTTTTCATTCTGGCTTCTTTCACTTACAATGATTATCTTGAATTCCATCCATGTCGTTGCAAATGGCAGTATTTCATCTCTTCTTATGGTTGAGCAATATTCCATTGATATCTGTACCACAATGCTGCTGTGAACATTGTTGTGAAACTATATTTTTGGATATGGGTTTTCAAGTCTTTGGGGTACATCCAGTAGAGGAATTGCTAGATCATATGGTAGATCAATTCATAATTTTTTATGAACCTCCATACTGTTTTCCATAGTGGCTGTACGAATTTGCAATCCTACCAGCAATAAATGAGGGTTCCTTTTTCTCCGCATCCTCTCCAACATTTATGACTTGTCCTGTTGATTATAGCTATTCTGACAGGTGTGAGATGGTACTTCATTGTGGTTTTGATTTGCATTTTCCTAACAGCTAGTTTGTAGGCCATTTATATGTCCTCTAGGGAGAAGTGTCTGTTCAGGTCCTCTGCCCATTTTTTGACTGGATTGTTTGTTTATTTTTTGTTATTGAGTCACATGAGTTCTTTGTATATTTTGGATATTAGGCCCATATTGGATGTGTTGCTTGCAAATATATTTTTCCATTTCGATGGTTGTCTCTTTACTTTGTTGATGATTTCTTTAGCTGAGCAGAAGCTTTTTTAGTTTAGCTGTTCATTTATTTGTGTTTTTACTTCCCTTGCTTTTGAGGTTAAATTCATAAAATCCTCATTAAGTCCAAGGTCCTTGAGCTTAGTTCCTATATTTTCTTCTATGCATTTTATTGTTTCAGGTCTTATGTTCAGGTTGTTAATCCATTTTGAGTAAATTTTAATGTGTGGTGATAAACAACAGTCTATGTTTATTTTTTTGCAGGTGGCCTTCCAGTTTTCTCAGCACCATTTATTGAAGAGGCTTTCCTTTCTCCACTATATGTTTTTGGCTTTTTTGTCAAAAATTATTTGCCCATATAAATATGAGTTTACTTCTGGAATCTCAATTCTGTTCCACTGGTCTGTGTGTCTGTTTTTCTACCAATATCATGCCATTTTGATGACTGTCGCATTGTAGTATAATTTGAAGTCGGGCAGAGTGATGCCTCTAGCCTCATTCTTTTTTCTCAGGATGGCTTTGGCAGTTCGGGGCCTTTTGTGCTTTCATACAAATCTGATGATTTTTTGTTTTATTTCTTTAAAAAATGCCGATGGGATTTTAATGAGGATTGCATTAAATCTGTATAATGCTTTAGGTAATATAGTCATTTTAACTATGTTGATTCTTCTAATCCAAGAACACATAATATCTTTCCATTTCTTTATATCTTCTTTGATTTCTTTTAATAGGGTTTTGTAGTTTTCATTATATAGGTCCTTCACATGTTTTGTTAAATTTATTCCTAGGTATTTTATTCTTTTTGTTGCAATTGCAAAAGGAATTATTTTTTCCATTTCTTTTTCTGACACTTTATCATTAGAGTATAGGAACACTATGGGTTTTTGAACGTTGATTTTGTAGCCAGAGACTTTACTGTATTTGCTTATTGTTTCCAGTAGTGTTCTTGTGGAGTCTTTAGGGTTCTCTACAGAGAGAATCATGTCATCCGCAAATAGTGACAGTTTGATTCTTTGTTTCCTATTTGGATACATTTTATATCATTCTGTTGCCTGATTGCACTCACTAGGACCTCCAATGTTATATTGAATAACAGTGGCACTAGTGGAATGCCTTGCTTTGTTCCTGATCTTAGAGGGAAGGTTTTTAGTTTTTCACCATTAAGTATAATGTTGGCTGAAGGTTTGTTATGAATGGCCTTTATTATGTTAAGGTAATTTCCTTCTATACCAATTTATGAAATGTTTTGATCATAAATGGATGCTGTATCTTGCCAATGGCTTCTTCTGCATCTATTGATATAATCATTTGATTCTTATTTTTTTAATTTGCTTATGTGGTGTACCACATTAATTGATATGGATATGTTGAACCATCCCTGTGCCCCGGGATGAAGCCTACTTGATCATGGTGTATTATCTTTTTAATATAATGCTATATTCAGTTCACTAGTATCTTATTTAGGAGTTTTGCATCTGAGTTCATGAGAGATATTGGTCTGTAGTTTTCTTTTTTGTGTGTTATCTTTTCCAGCTTTTGGTATCAGCATAATATTGGCCCCATAAAATGAGTTGGGAAGTATTGCCTCCTCTTTGATTTTTTGGAAGAGTTTGAGGAGAATAGGTATGAAATCTTTTGTGAATGTTTGATAGAAAAACTCACTGGTGAAGCCACCTAGTCCTGGACTTTTACTTTTTGGTAGGTTTTTGATGATTGTTTCAATTTCCATACTGCTGATCAGTCTATTTAGATTTTCCAGTTCTTGATTTAGTCTAGGAAAACTGTATTTTTCTAAGTACTGGTCCATTTTTTCTAGGTTATTAAATTTGTTATTATATACTTTTTCATGGTCTTCTTGCATAATCCTTTGTATTTCTGCAGTGTCTGTTGTAATTTCCCCTCTTTCATTCCTGATTTTGTTTGTTTGTGTCCTTTCTCTTTTTTCTTTAGTGAGTCTAGCCAGGGGTTTGTCAATTTTATTAACCTTCTCAAAGAACCAGCTCTTTGTTGCATTTATTTTTTCTATGTTTTTTGTTCGTTTGTTTTCAATTTCATTTATTTCTGGTCTAATTTTGACGATTTCTTTCCTTCTGCTGACTTTAGGCCTCATTGCTCTTCCTTTTCTAGTTTTTTAAGATGAAACATTAGGTTGTTTATGGGCTCTTCTTGGTTTTGGATATAGGCCTGTAGTGATATGAAGTTTCCTCTTATGACCGCTTTTGCCAGGTCCCAAAAGTTTTGATATGTTTTACTATCATTATCATTCTTTTCTATGTATCTCTTGATATCTCTTTTTATTTCTTCCCTGACCCAGTTATTCTTCAGTAGCATGTTGTTTAATCTCCATGTATTTGTGGTTCTTCCTGAATTCTTTCTGCAGTTGATCTCTAGTTTCAAAGTATTATGATCAGAGAATATGGGTGATAGGATTTTAACCCTCTTACATTTGTTGAGGCTATCTCTGTGTCCCAGTATGTGGTCGATCCTTGAGAATATTCCATGTGAACTAGAGAAGAATGTATAAGCAGCTCTTTTGGGATGGAAGGCACTGTAAGTGTCAATTATATCCAGTTGGTCTAATATGTCATTTTAAGGATGTTATTTCTTTACTGATTTTCTGTTTGGATGATCCGTCCATATCCGACAGTGGGGTATTTAGGTCCCCTACTATGATAGAGTTTGGTCTGTTTTGCCCTTTAGTTCTGATAGTAATTGCTTTACATATTTCGGGCCTCCCTGTTTGGGAGCATAGATATTAATAAGTGTTATGTCTTCTTGGTGCATGATTCCCTTTATTGTTATGAAGTATCCTTTAGGATTTTTCTTTACCTTTTTGATTTTGAAGTCTGTTTTGTCTTATATTAGTACTGGTACTCTGCTTTCCTCTGAATGCCATTTGCTTGAAATATCATTTTTCACCCTTTCACTTTGAGTCTCTATTTGAGGCAGCATATTGTTAGCTTTTGTTTTTTGATTCATTCTGCAACTCTGTGCCCTTTTATTGGCAAGTTCAGTTCATTTACATTTAGAGTGATTATTGAAATATGAAGCCTTCTTATACCCATTTTATCTTTTGCTTTCTGGTAGCTTGGTGTTTCCATTGCTTCCTTGTCCTTGTGTTTCTGTTTTCATTATTTTGGTTGGCTTTTGTGGGTTTTGCCTCTGGTTCTTCTTGTTTTCTGTTATATACTTCAGTTCTGAATCTTTAGTGTGTGGTTACCATTACAAATATGAAAAAGATACATATACATATACATGTACATATATATATATATATTTACATGTACATATTATATATATGTATATATTCATTCCATTTTCTTCTACCTGTGCCTTATTTCCTTTCCCCTTTTGCTAATTTTCAGTTATTGTTATCTCAATTTGTCCCTATATATGCTGAACATTCATTACTATCTTGCTATAGCAATTCTCTTATTATTAAAGCTTATAATGCCCTGTTCTTAGTAAGGGTTGCACAACTCTGCTTCTATTTACCTGATAGTCACTTTACTCCTAATTTTATATATATTTTTTGTCATTTTGTTTTAGGTGAGCTGACCCCTTTCAGTATTTCCTATAGTGCAGGCCTTGTAGTGGAGAATTCCCTCAATTTGTGTATGTCTGGAAATGTCTTAATTTCTCCTTCATATCTAAAGGAGAGCTTAGCTGGATATATTATTCTAGGTTGGTAGTTCCTTTCACTTAATAGTTTAAATATTTGGTTTCATTTCTTTCTGGCTTGTAAAGTCTGTGCTGAGAAGTCAAATGATAATCTAATGAGTTTCCCTTCATACGTTACCGTTTTCTTCTCCCTGGCTGCCTTGAGAATTTATTTTTGTCGTTGATTTTTGATAACTTTTGATAACTTTTGATAACTTTAATACAATGTGTCTTGGTGAAGATCTTTTTGGGTTGAGATAATTGGGTGTTCTGTTGACTTCTTGAATTCCAAGCTCCAACTCGTTTTTTAGATTTGGGAAGTTCTAGACCACTATTTATCTAAAACTGCTTTCTAGATAAAAAAAGCCTTCTCCTTTTCCTCGCCTTCGATAATGCTCACTATTCTTATGTTTCCTCTCCTGATGGTATCAGCTAGTTCTCGTATTTCTTTTTCATTATTTTTTATTCTTCTGTTTCTTTCTTCTTCCTTCTGATGCATTTCTAGATTTCTATCTTAGATATCACCGATCCTTTCCTCCATTTGGTCGACTCTATTTCCCAAGCTTGCTATTTCATTTTTCAACTCTTGCAGTGTGTTTTTTAACTCCAGAAGATCTATATTGTTTTTCTTGAGGGTTTCAGTCTTTTTGCTCTGGTCATCTAGTTGCTTTTTCAGTTCCTGAAACTGTTAATATGATTTGTTTCGGAACTCACTGAGTTTTTTCAGAAATACCACCCTGAATTCTCTGTCATTTGTCACATATTTCTATGTCTGTACACTTATTTTCTAGAGATTTTTCTCTTTCTTTCTGAGATGTCTTGTCACTTTGCTTGTTCATGATGTTTAATGGACTATTTCTCCACCTAGGCATTAATGGATGTGTATTCTACTCTTTTTCCAGAATGAAGATTTTATATAAAGGTCTCTCCTTAGTCTGCTGCAAAGAAAGTGCTTTTCTTTTGGTTTCAAGTAAGTGATGTCTAAGCCTCTTGGATCCCTGCTTTATATAAAGCCTAAATAATGTCTTTTTTATTTTCTTGTATATATTTAATCACACTCGCTACTCTCAGTTTCAGTCCTTGTCAGTGTTCGCAATAGTTTTTGTAGAGTTTGCTCAGATTCCCCTAGGACTCTGGGGTGATAGGCTCGGAGGGCATGAGGGGAGGGGCCCTCTGGACTGGGAGTTGGGGTTTGCAGCTCAGCCTTGGTTTTGCAGCCGTGTCTAGTGAAAATCAACTGTTGTTTCCCTGCGGTCCCTTCTCGCTTCTCTGCTTTCTGCCTTGTGACTGGTCCCTGCTGCCTGCTGCATAGAAGTCCCAGCACTTCCAAGCAGGGCTTTTCAGGGAAGTCGCTGCAACTTCACCCCTTCCTCTCCTCCTGCAAAGAGCCCCAGAGACTGTGAGAGGCGTCTTCTTTATTTCTCCCAGTCAACTGCCCAACATCCAGGGATCTGACCTGTTGTAGTTATGTGCAGATCCCATACTCAGACATGCTGGTTTGCAGTTTGGGTGTTTTTTGTTCAGTTTTAGATGTCCGGCTTATTGTTGTTTCTAGGGGAGATATTGGAGGATGTCTCTCACTCTGTCATGTATCCCAGAATCGAGAGAGTTTTTTTCTTTTTTTTTAATTAATATATCCATCTCTGTTAACTATACATGTTGTCCTATGAAGAGGCTTTATTCTTTCTAAAATAAAGCTCAGTTCGGTATAATGCAATTATCTGTTCTCTGACACAACATGGCAATATTTCATTTCTTCTAGTCATTCGTGACTATTTCCCTAACCCTGAAAAGTAAGCCAAGACACAAAATATCCATTAAAATAAGAGGATATTGAGTAAAGAAAATGATTTTGGTCACTTGCACACACAATCGTATATGCAATATGTGGACTATAACACAATACAAATAGTCATACTTTCATTTTGTTTTATTCCTGATTTTTCTTTATTTGGATAACATTTAAAAATGGATTTAAAGTTCAGACTCTTAATATATATCTATGATATTCTCTCTACTTTGCGAAGTTCATCTGAATGAAGATTTAAAACCTAAACCATGACACTTGAATTGAATGTAAATGAAAAGAAAATACAAACAACTGTACATATTGCATTACATCTTGACATTTTATACTATGCATGTCTGTTTATTAAAAGAACAAAGCAGCCACTCTCTAAGGATAGAAAATAAGGAAAAAAAAAAACATTTATCATTCAATTAAATGTTATTCTCTTTTATTATTTAAGTTGAGGTTTTCTAACTCACTATATAAAATATCACTAAGAATATTCTTGAATTTTTAAGGTAAGTATAAAAAAATATGGACTATAAATGGTAAAGGCTAAAATATTTAATTTTCTACTTTTAAAATTTTTATATAATTTTCATGACTTATAATTTCTTAATTGTCCATTTGCAAATTCTTGTGATTTTCTACCAGGAATCGTTTTTAATATCCCCTTCAAATAGAGTTTTGTTTCAAAATTCAAAATTCATTTGTATTTTTTTTCCCCTCTGGATCAGTCTTGCAAAATCATGTCTATATGAATCTTACTATAAAACTTTTTGGTTAAGTGAACTTTTTCTCATCAATTATATATTTTTTAATTTTTATTTTTCAAATAAAGTTGACAGTCAGTATTATTTTATATTAGTGTCATGTGTTCACCAGGATGATTAGACATTTCTATAGTTTATGCACTGATCACCCTGATTATTCTAGTACTCGCCTAGCACTATATATAGTTATTATAATATCATTGACTATATTCCCTATGCTGTACTTCGCATCCCTGTGACTGTTTTTCAACTACCAATTTGTACTTCTTAACCCCTATATCTTTTTCACACTTGTCCCCAGACCCCTCCCTCTCAGCTATTTGGCAATCACCAGTTTGTTCTCTGTATCGATGAGTCTTTTTTCATTTTGTTTGTTCCTTTTTTTGTTCTTTAGATTTCACATGTAATAATATGACATTCATCTTTCTCTGACTTATTTCACTTAGCATGATACCCTCTAGATCCACACATATCGCTGCAAATGTTAAGATTTCATTATTTTTTATGGCTAATAGTCCATCATATGTATGTACCACAACTTTTTCAATTCCATTAATTCATCGGTTTATGATTATTAATTTCTTTCCTTTTTCTCACATTTATTTTGTTTTTTTTTTTTTTGCAAATCTTGATAAATGATTATTTTAATTTAAAAATAATTTTGTTTTCTTAATTATAATTATAGTTATAAAAATTACCTATGATGATCATTTGACATCTGGAAAGTTTGGGTTATAATTTTTTTTATAGCAAGTTGCTAGTTTATTATTTTACTTTTTATTTTTTTTTACTGAAGTTCTTTTCAAGTGTTTTTTTCTTTATTTGAAATTTTAAAAATAACAAAAATAACAAAAAGCAAAAATAAAACATTGCTTACTTTTTTTTAATTTTTAACTTCTAATTTAATTGCAAAATGTTCAGAAAGTATTACCTATATGCAATTTTTGGAAATTTTTAGTATTTTCATTCCTGAATACAAATTTATAGTCTTTTTAAGTAAATATTTTAGAGCTATTTGAAGACCAAAAGCTTCTGCTTTTTTAGTGCAGCATGAGATTTTCACATAAATTGAGAAAGTCTTTGTCTTTTATTAGTGAAATAGTTCTCGTTCCACTTATAAGAAATGATTTTTTCATTAACTTTATTTCAGGCATGACATTTCATTTAGGGAAAGATGGAATATGTAGCTGATTTTTATAATTTTTTAAAAATTTAACCTTCTCTTAATTGACAACATATCTCTTATTTCTTTAGTAGTGTGAACAATAAATATTCTATTTTTATTATTCAAATGATACCTGAGAATATTTTAACAATATATTTAAATTTATATTTTTTATAAGTTTTCTCTCAGTTCTACAAGTAAGTTTCCCTTCCTTAGCTCAAACCAATCAATATCCCTAAGATGTTATTATAGTAGTTGTCTTCCCTCATCACCTCCAACATTTTGTTGAAATTACCTACAATTTTAATCCCAGTTGATAAAACTGTTTTTACTTTATTTCCCACTGATTTAAGAAATACTTCTTACTGTTTATTTGAAACTTTAGTGTAATATTATCAATTGTCTTTAAACTTAAAATTATAACAGTTTCTTACTCAAAACGTTTCTGAATTACATTCTTTTGTTTATTTGTTTTCTTGATGTTGTTTACTTTTTTTCAATAAATTATTTCTTAATAGTTTTATAACTACTGAATCATTACAAGTCTGATAATATGATTGGTAGAGATCATTTGATTAAAAATAATTTACGTTTAAAATAATTACACCTTTATGTTTTCTGCTGGTTGATTTGGATTATAAAGTATTGTACTCAACTCTAACAGACTTAAATCAATGTTCTCTACCTAGGCAGTCAGCACCTCTTTTGCTGAGATGGAGTAGTTCAAATTCAAAGAATCTGGGCTCACAGAATGGGATAATTTAGAGATAAACCTAAAGAAATGCATTCACTGACAGAATAAAATTATATGGTGGTATAAAAACAATGCTATAGTGATGGCGAACATCCATTGAGAGATTATACAGATATTTAAACTACTATTATGATTTGGGGAAATTTCTCTCCACAAGTAGTAACAGTTTTGTTGCCACATGATTCTTTTTAAATATTTTACCACTAGGAAGATCACGTGCTGTAGGCGTAAAAAATAAAAAAAATAAGGGATTATAAACTGACAAGGTCCTTGCAATCTGTGAGGCCAACTAAGGGTTGCCTCGTCCAAAAATAAATGAATGAATGAATGAATGAATGAATGAATAAATAAATAAATAAATAAATAAATAAAATATTTACCAGGTATGGTACTTGAAACAAGAGAAGGTAAATTGGAAAGGAAATTCAGGACAGAGTTTTTGCTTTTATATTGCTTATGACCTTGAATTTCTTGCAACCACAGTATTCTACATCTTTTTACATGCCCTTTTTCAGGTCAACACATCTATAGAACATTGCCTGAAGTGACAGTGATAAATTGAGTGGTATTGCTGTTAATGTGAAATGGACTGACTATAGTGTAATAAATGGACATCTTAGAAACATTAACCAATTTATTATTGATAGATATGAAGATAAAGATGTGGAATTAAAGCAAATCTCCTCATATATAAGCAATCAATGGTATGTAACAGAAAACTGTCTACTTGGAACCAAATAATATATAATGCTTTAGCCTCAGTAGAAAGTGCAAAAGGATGAGTCAAGTAAAAATGAAATACATTTTTTCCCAATTAGTCTGTCTATACATTCATAGGTCAATTCTCAGAGAACATTCTTTCTTTCAGTAGTTTTAAAGAGATATAGTTACCAAACTTTAACTACTAAGTTTCAGTAAATCACGTTATTTATTTTTTCACAAATAATATTCTTTCTTTTTTATGTAGCTTGTTCCTCAAACTTATCATTTAGTTGTGACATGATCATAATTGTCAATAGTTTTCTTTGTATTTAAAAAAATATACCTGCTCGCACTATTTATATATTAGTCATGAGCTACAATTTCAATTTTTAACTTATTGCAACTAATGCTATTTGCATCAATATTATAATATGTTCATCATACAATATTTAAATACATGTATGCATATATATTTAAATTTTTATTGAAATAATATTTTCTTATGTAACAATGGGAAACTGGTAAAGCAAACATAGATATAAATGGATTGAATAACTAAATTTAACTATATAGTTTTCCACGAACTTTGAGACAACAAGAGAAACAAGGCGATATATAAGTCCAGTGTGTACTCAGCATGAATTAGGCAGAAAATGATGCAGATGACTAAAATCACAAGAGTTTGATACATGTCTCAGGGAAGAGCCTGTCATATTTGTTGATTTGTAGATGACACTAAGGGCCCTTGAATAAAATAACTATTAACAAAATTAGTGGTATGGCTTCTTAAAGAACCTATAAAAGAGAAGAGGTTATTTGATAAATTATCACAGAAAATGAATAGAAAACTTAAATGCATTAGAGAAGCTCAACCAGATGTGCACTGAAATTGACAGCTAAATGTTGGACGTACCATCAGGAATATAATCAAAATGAACTATCTTTGGTTTATGTATTCACTATATGACCTGTGAATAATATTTATTCAAATTACTTTATTATTGCACACCAAGGCCAGTAACCAGACCCACACTATGAGTTCCGGTGTCAAAATTTTGTTAAAAATAAATAGTTCTACCCACAGAACATAAATGAGAGCCATGAAATTTCAACCAGTCATATTTGATTCCAGTTGGTGATGAAAATTATAAAAATATTTTTGCATGTTATCAGGAAAAGTGAAAAAGCTTGTATGTGCAGATTTTATTGTTTTAGATTCATTAAGCTTTTTTTCACTTTCTTCAACTATGTGTATATATTTGCATGTGTTTCTTGAAGGAATCTTAAAGTTAAAAATGAAAACCAGGTGCAACTGTTTATTATCATTATCTGCTAATATGGATCAGATATTCATATTTTCTTTCATTTTTATAATATTACCACAGATTTTTCTAATAGACGTTTTCCCCAATTTATAGTATATATGTTTTCTAATGACATAAAATGTAAATATGATATTGAGTATTCCACTCCTGAAATAGAGGGTTAGAAGGAGATGGGGATGTAATGAACCAATTGAGCTAGCATAAAATATCTGGGCAGCATATAGTTTTGTTGAAAGAATAGCTTGATATATCAATCTTTTTATCTGTCCCCTCAGATTCAATCTCATACACTTCTTGTATATATAACATAAATATACAATGTAGAATTTGGAGGTACTAGACAAAGCCCTGGGGTTTTTGCTGTGGATAGGATAGGAAATAAAGAGCTGATATTACATTTCACTTTTCTCCTTATAAGTTATGCCAGGACAAATTTGACATAGGCAGTTCAGAGAAGAAAATAGCCCTTCAGTCATCTGAGCAATATTAATTCTATATCTCTTTCTCCAAGTGCTGTTCTGCCAGATTTAATGACAGAATATGGTCCTATGAGTAAACACTTCAGTAAAATAAACAAGCAATGCTCCATTGGAGTAAAGAAATTTAAGTCTTAAAACCTCACATGATTCTGTGTGTTGTGTTGTGCTTTTGCCATTGCTGTGGAGATCTTTCTTGCCTATCTGTGCTTAGTGGATCTACAATTTGCTTAGTGATATTAACTTTATTTATTAAAGTTTTTGGTCACAACTTATGTCCTTAGCAATAAATGATGATTTCTTAGTAGATTCCTGTAAACTTAGGAAAATAAGTGGCAGACTAATGTCATGTTAGCTTGAGGATACACCTGCCAGTTGAATAAATGACAGTTTTTTATCTTACTCTGATGCCATAGATTGTTTCCACAGGAAAAAAATATATAGCCTTATTTTCAAACATAGAAGTAGAATATATTCACTGTAAATATCCACTTAGTTTTGATTTGTTCTCCTCTTTAATAATACATTCTTAAAATCTACAACTACTTTCAAGGAAAGTGTTGAATCCAGATTTAAAAACTAAATTTTAAATAAAAAATAGTGACTACTGTTATGAAGGTTTTTTATGACTTCAGTGCATATCAGACATATTGAAGAGCCTTTAAGATAATATTTATTTTTTAGTGGTTATATGTGAGAGGGAAGTAGAAAGTAGAAGGAGAAGCAGTGATCTGCAGCACTGGAAATTCTGTACATTGAAGATAATAGTGATTTTACTAAGTACCATATTCAGTTCTGTTGATATAAATGCTCTGTCTCAATAGGAATGAATTCATTGTTTGGATCCTACAAGAGTCATGACTCAAATACAGTAGGGACTAACCTTGATCTATTCTATGTCTCATTATTAGCTCTCCTTAAAAAGAGTAATTTTTGAAGCAGAAGAAGGGCAAAATTTTTGAATTATTGAAATATTTGAATTCATACGTGGACTTTTGATTAAGTCCACTCATCACCAAAAGCAAAATATACTATGTGTTTAATTTTTAAAAAAGCAGACAAATTGTTAGCAGTATTTTTAAATCATTGAGAAAAATCTTGATTCATTTTCTGGAAACATGAGTTAGTATACCTGTCACTAATTCTTTCTTTCTTACTGAGTTAGGCTGAATTATGGCTTTCCTCTTGTCATGGTCTTAGCATGGGTGTAGTATTCTTCTCAGCCTCTTGACTTTGAGCTATGCCATATGTGACTTGCTTTGACTAATGACATGTAGTGATAACTGGATCATTTTGAAATTTAAGTCTTAAAACCTCACATGATTCTGTGTGTGTTGTGTTGTGCTTTTGCCATTGTGATATTAAGAGCATGCCCTGTCTGATCTGCTGATCCAAGGAGAATGAGATACATAGAGAGCAGACCAGAATCCACAGATATGCAATGTGGAACAGAGTTGCCTATCTGAACCCAACCTGGAGGAGATGACCCCCAGCTGACTCTCAGGGTCATAAGGGAACATAAGCTAAATTAGGTGAGCTGCTAAGCTGAGCCCTGCTTTGGTCATCTACCCACAACTAACCCTTAAGTGCATGAGCAAGCCTCTTATTCTTGAGATAGTTTGATATGAAGTCATGATTTTTTGTTTGTTTGTTCATTGCTTTTGTTTTGGTAATAGTTCATTAATATAGTCCCCCTTTTTTTTTCATGGATATTCTATTGTGTTTCTTCTGCTGACTTTTTTCCAAAATGATTTTCTGAAATTAAATTACTGAGTAAGTTACTAAGTGTGCCACATGAATTTGCTATAATGTAAAGAAATCACAGTGTACATCCCATGAACAGTAGAGTAATAGGTCATATATGAATACTTAGGTTCAATTTATCCCAGATATTTGCAAGGGTAATATTTTGGGAATTTTAGTGTGTGTCTTTTTAGGCTAGTCACTAAAAACAGTTTTTTTTTCTTTTCATTTTTATTTTTTGTTTCTTTTATTTTTCTTAATTGTATTTTATTATGGTGACATTGGTTAACAAAATCCAGTAAGTGTCAACTGTACAATTCAACAGTAAGGCATATATATTTTGCATTGTTTGTTCACTGCCCATAGTTAGATTTATTTCTGTTACCACATTTGACTCCTTTTACCCCATTATTTTTCTTTAATGCTTGGTGATAAATACTTGGTGATAAGTACTTCATGATAGCTCAAAAGTTTGCTCTACAAATCAACTTAAATCTAGACTTTGAAGTTTTCTTCCCTATTAAAATCTACTTAAAACATTTGAGTAACTTTTTTTTTTCCCCCAGACATGGTCTATCTAGAAAAGTTCCCTTAAATGCTGCTCATTGCTCTCAAGACATTTATAACTGGTCAACATTGCACTTATTTTGGCCTACTAATGTTTTGTCCTCTTAAAGGTAAGGATACTATCGAGCCACCTCTGTATGATATGGAAGGGAATGTTCAACGACATTCCCATAGTTTCCCTTGGTCTCTACTGTGCCATGGCAAACATTTATAAGATTGTTGACTGGAGTTACTACTTCAATATGTATCCAGTCTAAATATCTCATGAAGAATCAGATCTGTATTCTCTCACCAGTACAGCAGCTGTGCCTGGGACCTCAGCAATCACCTGATTGAGATACAGTCTGTACTCAAAAGCAAAAGAAACTAAATAATGTAAGTCACCGAAAATCTGTGTCAAGGTAGCAAAAAATGAGATAATGTTGCATATATTTGTTGAACATTTAGTGAGGCAAGATACCAAAGACAAATTTACATATAAAACCAGTGTAATACTGGTTTCACCAAGCCAGATAAGAATTTATTTAACTATTCTGTATTATTTACAATTCTGTGCCCAACTGTCATTGCTATTGATTAGAACTAGATTTAGACAAGTTGCTGAAGGAATAGACTTAAAATAATCAAGTTTTAATAGCATTTCTATTATAGAAGAAATTTATAAAAGATATAATCATAAACTTCACTTTTGAGTAGCTAGACCTTTACAAATTTCTGTAAAAAATATGTTTTCTAACAGAAATAAAAATAGGAGAAAGTGAATATAATAAGATTTACATGCAATATAAAACAAAAAGTATGTGTGAGTATAACAATACATCATTCTTGCCAAATTTTTGACATCTACCTATAAGATGTAGAAGAGATAAAATTATTATGTATGGTAGGATTTACATGATAAATGCTGGAGATCAAATTTTACTTATTGGATTGGAATACCCTGTTCAAATATAATTGAATAATCTTATCTGCCAGTGTCTTCTAAGGGACTGGCAATATGTCGATTATATTAACTGAGTCATACTTCTTTATGCCAATCAGAAATGACTTGCATGTGTGAGACCCATCATATGCAAATTGCAATTTTTATTTTATTCAAAGACTTAATACCAAGAAGTGGAGCTTATAAAGTGAAGTGTAGAAAGCAAGTTAAGCCAAAAATTAATTATGCTAAAGGAAACAACTATGGACATTTTATAATATAGATCTCAAACAAGGAGATTATAGAGGTTCTGAAGATAATAAATTTTAAATGCTTTTTAAAGAAATAAAAGCATATCTAGACTGACTTTATCTGGTTCTTGTTGAAAGAACCACTAGTTCTACAAAAAACTGAGATTTACAGAAAACTGAGGTTTCAAGGGAGTCTAGAGGACAAGAGTATGTATTCAAAAAAGGCAGAGGTTATTGGATTCTGTGCTCGATTTTATCAGGAGGATTTTAGCATATGCCCTTGGAATTAATGGACTTATCAGCTATTTCATTATCAAGAAGTAGCTGGTCTAATGCATTGGCTTACTGAAGACTAAAGTGTGGCATTAGCTGGGAGACACTTTATTGAAAGGATGGGGATTTCCTATACAGGGTGAATTTTATGCTTTGACTCAGAAACCATTATATGAACCTTTCACCCCCATAGTAAGATTCCTTGAATCATAAAATCAAGGAGTGATCACAGGAGTGGCTTCTCTCACTATTATTCCTAATAAGTGACTCTAAGGATTTTTGCTTTTTGTCTGGAAACTTTGAGTTCTCCTTGTAAAATGGACTTAGTTTTCAAGGAGGGAATTCTTCCTTCATGAGAAGGCAACACTTGCATTGAATTGGATTGAATTGGAAAACAAGCTTGACATCTGGCAATTTTGACCTCCATATCCACTAAGCTCACAGACAAAAACCAAACCAAACCAAACCAAACCAAAAATGTTATTCTGATGACTGGGGTGATCAATAGTGATTACCAACAGATAACTGTTTTTCTCTCACACAGTGAGAACACAGAGTATTAAATACTTTTAAGAACACGGCCTCTTAACACTTTCATGCACAACAATAAAGGTAATTGAAAAGCTAGAGCAACCAAGGAAAGGGGAACTATTGAGAACTTAAATCCTTCAGAAATAAAGAGTTTGAATTACCACATCCAGTAAAGAATACCAACTAATTGATGTTCTGGCTGAAAACAAAATATGTAATAGGTAGCATAAAAATAAATTTGCAGATAACAAATATAGACTCATGATCAATTAGAAAAGTGAGGATCATGGTAGCTTTACATATATTTTCTTTGCCTATGTGTGTGTGTGTGTGTGTGTGTGTGTGTGTGTGTGTGTGTGTGTGTATATATATATATACATACATACATATACACACTATGTGTATATATATACACTATGTGTGTGTGTGTGTATATATGTATAAACATATATATATACATGTTTTTTCTACACACATGTTACCTATTTTCATCTCTTTCCACTTATTGTTTTATATACAGAAGTTGGAGGTTAACCTTACATTTTTTTCTTTAAGTAACACATAGTGAACTATATTTGAGTAGTAACCAATTTAGCCAGTGACAGATACAACGACAATTAAGATTTTGTGTATCCTCGTTTTGGGGAGGGATGAGAACTTCATCCCTTGTACGAACATCTTGTTAAGTGGAAATATGAAGTTGGTTTTGTTGTTTTATGGAACTTCAAATGTTTGTATAAACATGTGTATGAAAAGCAACTAACCATCAATGTAGAATGTGACAGTTACTGATTTATTGACTGTTTGCTGCAGATCAATCTTTTCTTCCTCTGTGTTGTTATACTAGATCTAGAGATTACTCCTTGGACAACTGATGTTGATGTTAAGCTTTCTCAAGAGAGGGTACTAGAGACAGTTTGCACAACCAGGGAAGAATGAAGAGGTTGAGCTGTTTTAAGTGACAAGCAGTGGATTAGAATGTGGAGGCCAGGCAGTGTCGCTATCAGAGGCTCTCATAAACCTGTTGAAGCCCAAACACTCTGGTGAGATTCTCTGCTACCCAGTTGTCTACTGCTTGCACAAGTTTCTCCACCACCTGGTGGTTGACCCACACTTTTCAGCAAATTTACTTGCCTTAGCAGTATGAGTGTTTCTTTTCCCTAGTTTCTCCAAAGAGATCTGAATCCCAGACTTTGAGTCTATCTCTTACCCTAAGTTTCTAAGTTCTTTCCTTATTCACTTTCCCTCAGCCCAAAAGGTACAAAGAACTTTATACATTTACTACTTCTGCACCCCTTAAAATCTTCTTTATTGTATTTAAAAATCACCTTCTACTGGTTAAAAATTCTTAATATTAAATTTCCTCTATTCATATTATTAACATAATTTGTCTTCTGACTTGACTCTGACTAATTCAACCATATTTTTTGTTGCACCTCTATTTTCTATTTCTGACATTTCTTTTGCTTTTCCTCTATTTTCATTATCTCATTCCAATTGTTGTCCTTAAAATATAAATTTAAAACATGGGCATTAATAATATATTGAGTATTGTATTTTGAATTTTTAAAGAAAGGCTTTCATAGTTTAAATTAAGACTTTTTTTATTCCTGTAAAGAAAAATAGTATTTTAAAAAATGTTAAATGTATTTATTTTCTTGTGCTAAGCAAGCCTTTGTCTGTTAAGATTCTTGAGCCAGTATCAAAGCCCGGTTTCAAAGTACTGGGCTTCCCATTATATCTAACTTCCCATTTTTCCAACTTTCAGAACAGTATCTCCCATACATATACTACATGTAAATGAATTAGTGTCAGAGTATGAAACTATTAATTCATATGCTTTTAGAAAATAAAATTTATCTCAGTGTGATAAATTATTTATAGATAAGCCAAGGAAAAAGATATATTAAACTGTAAATACAATTCAGTTTGGGAGTTAAAGAAGATAACATATGGATATGTGAGTCATGATTGCCTCCATGTTCAGCTCTTAACTCTAATCCTTGAATAGAGTCCGACTTTCAAGCCAGAAAGACAAAACTGTCATTGCGTAATAACTAGCTCTTTTATAATCATTATCTATATATGTAATTTTTGTTTTAGTTTATACTTCTGTTCTCTGTTTATTACCACAATCAACCAAAAAGTTCAGTCTATCTTAAAATGCTGGAATTTCACGATGAAATAATCAAGGCAGGAAAATATGCTATATTGCAAAAGAGAACCTCCTTAAGTATCTGAAAGGGAATTTTACTTTTATTATTGTTTTAATTGAAGAGGCAAGATAGAGAGTTACAAATACACTGTTTTATCAAGTGGAGAGGATATTACTAATATTGACATTAACCAATGAGGCTGTTTTTTGTTTGGAATGGTACAGGCTTTAAATTATGACAGAATAAGTAGATAACAGCATTTATTAATATTTAGCCACAGTAAATGTGACAAATTTCTTTTTGCCTTAATAGATTTTTGTTTTTAGGTTATTCCTTTAGATCTTAAGATGAAGATATTTTACTTTCTTTAGATGCAACCATATAAAGACCTGTGGAACAGATGGAGGGCACAACCTGGGATGGAGCCTTGTGGAGACAGATTTGTCATCAAATCTTTACAAATCACATTTACTATTTCATGTGGTGTACACCTGTGGCTGCTTGATAATGTACTCGCTGCCACACAAGAGACTCTGTAACCCTGTAAATGCTTATTTTTTTGGTTTTTGTAATGTGCCTTAAAACAATAATAAAATAAAGGGACCGGAGTATCATAGGGAGATACTGTCCACAGGAGGTGCATAAGATGCTTTAACAAGACCTCTTCCTGCCAAAATTCTTATGTTTTATATTCTAGCCCCATTTTCCTCGGGGGCGAAAATGGTAGTTTGCCATTAAAGATTGATTTTCTCAGTTTCTTATGATTATAAACACACCTGTTCAAAATAACTTTGTGATGATAGACTGAATAAATTTTGTGCTAAGTGTTTCTTCTCATATGCCCCATATTTTGCCTAGAACAGAAGTTGGTCTATTGATAACCAATTCTCAAAACAGCAAGTTGTTCAAGGGATGGAATTTGTACTATATGGAAACGGTGGTAATTTAATTGTTTTAAACTTGAATCTTTGAAAGGTATCACTCATGCTTAGATGCTTTTGTGTTTTAAGCACAGTCTGAACTCTGAATATTAATTATTATATCTATGCATATCTTTATGTTACCTATACTAGCTTGTAAATGTAAATAATGGAGCTCTTGGTCTACTTTTACTGTATTTTAGGTCAATACAATTTAAATCCTCAATTCATTATCCATGGGATAATGGATAAAAATTGTGATAATATAGGAAAAACTAGGTTCATGGTCTCTGAGGAATTTTTATAATATGAAAATAAAACTCAGTAATTATTTCACATTTCTGAAATTTAAAAAGTACAACTTTAAGAAGTACAACAGTTTTTTTTTCAAAGTTTGAGGCTCATAAAAGTATCTAAAAATGCAAAATATATAAATAACCACAAAAGTTTTAAATTTCAAGTAAAATTTAAAAATAAAAAATGTTAAAGCAATAAGATAGTTTACTATCAAAAAATAATTTGACTTTTGCACAGCAAAAGAAACCAACAACAAAACTAAAAGGAAACTATATTTGTAAATCATATCTAAAGGGTTAATATCCAAAATATATTAAGAACTTATACCACTTGATATCAAAAAAAAAAAAAAAAAACAACCCAACTGAGAAATGGACAGAGCACTTGAATAGACATTTTTCCAAAGAAGACATACAGATGTCCAACAGGAACAAGAAAAGTTACTCAACATTACTAATCAACAGGGAACTACAAATCCAAACCACAATGAGTTATCACGTCTCACCTCTCAGAATGGCTATTATCAAAAATATAAAATATAACAAATGTTAATAAGGATGTTAAGAAAAGGGAACTCATGCACTGGTGGCAGGAATGTAAAGTGGTTTAACCACCATGAAAAAAAGCATGGAACATCCACAAAAAATTAAAAATAAAACTATTGTACTATCCAGCAATTCCAATTCTGGATATTTACCCCCCCCCAAAAAAAACACGAATTCTAAAAGATATATGCACCCCTGTGTTCACTGCAGAACTATTACAGTAGCCAAGATATGGAAGCAACCTAAAGGCCCATCAGCAGACAATTGGATAAAGAAGATGTGGTACATATATACAATAGGATATTACACGGCCATAAAAATAATAAAGTCTTACCATTTGCAACAACACGGGTAGACCTGGTGGGTATTAGGCTAAGTGAAATAAGTCAGAAAAGGTAAATACCATATAATTTCACTTATAAGTGGAATCTAAAAAATAAATAAATAAATAAACAAAACAATAAGAGACTCATAGATACAGAAAACAAATCAGTGATTGCCAGATGGAAGGAAGGTTGGGGTGCTGGGTGAAAAAAAATGAGGAAATTAAGTAGTACAAATTAATAGTTATAAAATAGTCATGGGAATGCGAAGTACAGCATAGGGAATATAGTCAATAATTTTCTAATAACTATGCATAGTACCAGGTAGGTACTAGACTAATTGGGAAATCACTTCATAAATTATATAAATGTCTAACCACTATGTTGTACACCTGAAACACATATAAAATACTATTTTTTCTCATCTTTTTTAAACTTTTATTTTATTAGTTTCAGGTATTCAGTATATTGGTTAGACGTTCATATAGTTTATAAAATGATCCTCCTAATTACTTTTTCTCTCCTCTGGCTCTCCATCTGCCCATTACATTAATGCTAACTACATTCCCAATTCTATGCTCCCCATCCCTGTGACCATCTATTAACTACTCTTTATCCCTTCACCCCATTCACCCAGCTCTCCAAACCCCCCTCCTCTTTGGCTGTCACCAAAGATTGTCCTCTATATTTATGAGTTTGTTTTTGATTAGTTTGTTCTTTTTGTCCCTTAGGTTCCACATGTAAGTGAAATCATATGGTATTTACCTTTCTCTGTCCGTCTTATTTCACTCAGCATAATAACCTTTAGGTCCATCCATGTCTCTGCAAATGGTAGCATTTCATTTTTTTTAATGGCTAATATTCCATTGTATATATGAATCATAACTTTGTTTTTACAGAACTTCACAGTATTTATTGATACCATACCTTTCAGTCTGTTTATAAGATAAATCATTTGTCAGTACCAACATCAATACTGTCTTATATGATACAAAACACTGTAAGTGTTATATCTATTACTAACACTAGAAATCGAAAATAAAAATGTGATGTGAAAGACTTTGTATTTATTTATAGAAGTGACGATTCATGCATTGTTAAAGAAAAAGCAACAATATGATTGCCACATGGTAGCCTAGTATAATTGATATGATTGCATCATGGTAGTAACGAAATCTCTACAAATTTTTCCAATATACTTATTGAAAAAACCCATGTATGAGTGGACCACAGTTTGTTTGTTTATTTATTTATTTATTTATTATGTAGAAAACAGTGATTATTTTTTATGGTGACATTGGTTAACAAAATCCAGTGAGTTTCAGGTGTACAATTTAACAGTAAGGCATATATATATATATATATTGCATTGTGTATTTACCTCCCTTAGTTAGATTTCTTTCTGTCACCACATATTTGACACCTTTTACCCATCTACCTCCCTCTTCCCACCCCACATCACCCTCTGGTAACCACTAGTCTATTGTCCATGTCCATGAGTCTTTGTTTGTCCATGAGTCATTTGTTGTTTTTAGGTTTATATCACATATATAAGTGATTTCATATGATTTTCTACTTTTTCTGTCTGGCTTATTTTGCTTAGCATGATTATCTCTCGGTCCATCCATGTTGTCGCAAATGGCAATATTTCATTCTCTTCTTATGGCTGAGTAATATTCCATTGCATATATGTACCACAGCTTCTTTAGCCAATCATCTATCGTAGGACACTTCAGTTGTTTCCATGTCCTGGTCACTGTGAATAACGCCGCTATGAACATCAGTGTGCAAATATCTTTTTGAATAGGGGTTTTCAAGTCTTTGAGGTAAATACCTAGTAGAAGCATTGCTGGATCATATGGTAGGTCAATTCATAATTTTTTGAGGAACCTCTATACTATTTTTCATAGTGACTGTACCAATTTGCAGTCCCACCAACAGCGTACGAGGGTTCCTTTTTCTCTGCATCCTCTCCAACACTTGTTATTACTTGTCCTGTTGATTATAGCTATTCTAACAGGTGTGAGATGGCATATCATTGTGGTCTAGATTTGCATTTCTCTAGTAGTGAGCGATGATGAGCATGTTTTCATATATTTGTTGGCCATTTGTGTGTCTTCTTAGAAGAAGTGTCTGTTCAGGTCCCTTGCCCATTTTTTTGATTCGATTGTTTGTTTGTTTATTTGTTTGTTTGTTTGTTTGTAGTTGTTATTGAGTTGTATGAGTTCTTTGTATATTTTGGGTATTAGGCCCTTATTGGAGGTGTTGCTTGCAAATACATTTTCTCATTCGGATGGTTGTCTCTTTCTTGTTGACTATTTCTTTTGCTGTAATCTCATTCATTTATTTTTGCTTTCACAGTCCTTGCTTTTGAGGTCAAATTCATAAAAGCCTCTTTAAATCCAAGGTCCCAGAGTTTAGTTCCTAAATTTTCTTCTATGCAATTGATTGTTCAGATCTTATATTCAGGACCTTAATCCGTTTTAAGTTAATTTTGGTGTATGGTGATAGACAATAGTCTAGTTTCATTTTTTTGCAGGTGGCTTTCCAGTTTTCCCAGAACCATTTATTTAAGAGGCTTTCCTTTTCCACTCTATATTTTTGGCTCTTTTGTTGAAAATTATTTGTCCATATAAACATGGGTTTACTTCTGGACTGTCAATTCTGTTCCACTGGTCTATATGTCTGTTTTTCTGCAAATACTATGCCCTTTTGATTACCGTCGCTTTGTTGAGTTTTAGATGTTCAGCTTATTGTTGTTTCAAGAAGAGAGATCTGGGGACATCTCTCTCTCTAGCTATGTTTCTGAGGTCCTGAATAATTTCTTTATCCAATCATCTGTTGATGGGCATTTAGGTTGCTTCCATATCTTGGCTATTGTAAGTTGTGCTTCCATGAACATAGGGGTGTGTAGATCTTTACAAATTATTGTTTTTGTTTTCTTTGGATAAATACCCAAAATTGCAATTGCAGGGTCAAAAGGCATATCCATTTTTACTTTTTTGAGAAACCTCCAGACTGTTTTCCATAGTCGCTATACCAATTTGCAATCCCACCAATTGAATGTCAATTCTAATTGAAAAAAAATCAATTGAAAAAGAGTCATGATATATATACACAATAAAATATTAGTCATTAAAAAGAATGAAATATCAGACCTCAAAAGCAAGGGAAGTAAAAGCAAAAATAAATGAATTGGACTACATCAAACTAAAAAGCTTCTGCTCAGCAAAAGAAATCATCAACAAGGCAAAGAGAAAGAGACAACTATCTGAATGGAAAAATATATTTGGAAACGACACCTCCAATATAAGCCTAATATCCAAAATATACAAAGAACTCATACAACTGAATAACAACAACAAAAAAAATGATTCAATCAAAAAATAGGCAGAGGACCTGAACAGACACTTCTCCATAGAGGACATACAAATTGCCTACAAACATATGAAAACATGCCCAACATCTCTAGCTATTAGGGAAACGCAAATCAAAACCACAATGAGTTACCATCTTACACTTGTTAGAATAACTATAATGAACCGGACAAGTAATAACAAATGTTGATGAGGATACAGAGAAAAAGGAACACTCATACACTGCTGGTGGGACTGCAGATTGTTACAGTCACTATGGAAAACAGTATAGAGGTTCCTCAAAAAATTATAAATTGATCTACCATACGATCCAGAAATCCCTCTACCGGGTATTTATCCCAAAGACTTGAAAACCCATATTTGAAAAGATATTTGCACATCGATGTTCATAGCAGCATTATTCACAGTGACCAGGACATGGAAACAACTGAAGTATCCTATGATGGATGATTGGCTAAAGAAGCTGTGGTACGTATATGCAATGGAATATTACTCAGCCATAAGAAGAGAATGAAATACTGCCATTTGCGACAACATGGATGGACCTCGAGATAATCATGCTAAGCAAAATAAGCCAGACAGAAGTTGAAAATCGCATTAAATCACTTATATGTGTGATATAAACCTAAAGCCAACAAATGAACAGGACAAACAAACAGAGACTCATGGACATGGCCAATGGACTAGTGGTTACCAGAGGGTTGGGGTGGAGTGGAGAGCAGAGGTAGCCAGGGTAAAGTGGGTCAAATATAGGGAGGCTGAGGAAGGATGAAGTGCGTAAAGGTGATCATATATATGGTAGCTGAAGGAAACTAGACTTTGGGTGGTAATCGCACAATAGATATATATATGTCAAATTATAATGTACAGCTGAAATATATATAATTGTATTAACCAATGTTAACCCAATAAACTTAATAAAAAAGTTTTTTTTTACTATAAATAAATAAATAAATAAATAAATAAATAAAATAGTTATAGCTTAAATATATTTAGAAACCATACTTTTTTTTTTTTTTTTTTAAGTATAGCATATAGAGTGAGAGTATAGACACTGGAATTAGACTGCCTGAGTTAAAATCCTTGCTAGTCTACTTATTAGATCTATAACTTTGTGCAAATATCTAATTGCTCTGTGCTTCCGTTTTCTCATTTGTAAAATAGGGATAGTAATGGTATTTACTTTTTAGAATTATTAAAAGTAAGGATTAAATGTTATAAGATTATTATATAAAGGATTTAGTCTTCTATAGTAAACAATTGATAAATGATGGTTATTATTATTAAATAGTGTCCTATAATAAAAAGGTACATGTTCATTATAAGAAATTTAGGAAGTACAAAAAAATGAAATATCGCTATTTGCGACAACATGATGGAACTAGAGGATATTGTACTCAGTGAAGTAAGTCAGGCACAGAAAGACACATGCTATAAGATTTCACTTACATGTGGAATCTAAAACAATGAAACAAAACAGAACAGAAACAGACTCATAGACATAGAAAACAAACGAGTGGTTACCAGAGAAGGGAGAGTTTGGGGACGGGTAAAATAGATAAAGGAGATTAAGAGATACAAATTCCAGTTATAAAATAAATAAGTCATGGAGATGTAATATGCAGCACAGAGAACATAATCAATATTTTAATAAATTTGTATGGCGACAGATGGTAACTACACTTATTGTGGGGATCAGTTCAGAAAAGAAAGACATCAATTAAAACAGTGGAACTGTACGAGCAAGTCCTGAAGAACTGAAACTCAGTCTCTCTCTTTTTGTGGTTCAGGATCTCTAACATCTGCCAATTTCTATCCTCCAGCCTTCAGTACACCTGTCTCATTTTTTATGTCTTCTACAGACAAACGCTGTTGGCTCTACTGTAAAATGATTGAAGTTGGTTCTCCTCACCCCACTACAGGCAGCTGTAGCCTTTGCTTCTACGTTGACTGCAAGATTAGTTATTAACTAATGCAGTTTTTACTTTATATTTAAAACGTCCAGGATATAGTATCCCACTGGTCCAGTTTGACTGGGGAGCAAGGATGTCAATTTTCACATGTCTCTTTTAGATTATGGCATTTATTTTTTTAATGGAAATCAGCAATGAAGAAAAAATAACTATCTTTAATAAAATACTGAAATTTGGTAAGATTTGGATAGATTAATGGTGTAAATTTAACAGCTAAGTTTTGTTTAGACTATAAAAACTATCGACTATAAATAGACTATAAAAACAACTTATTTGTTTACACCTATAAATAAGCCCTTATTCATTGCTATCAGACAGATTTCTTTTCTCACAATTCACCTAACATTTCCTACTTAACTCTGTTTCCATGCAATCTGTTATTCTTTATTCATCACCTCTTTCTGGAAGCTTCTCTAACAAAATTATCAAATGACTTAGGATGTCTACAACACATAAATAGCATTTTAATATTTCATTCAATTTTCTAATTGTGTCACATATTCATTGTGTAGTATATATTAATATTTATGTACCCGGTCACACCTACGTAGTTATACAGTTCTTGGTTATACTGTTTCTTACTCATATTTCTCCAAAACCACATTCACATTATCTACTGTGAAATTCTGTAATTAGAGCCTGATGCTAGTTTCTTGTGGCCAGAAGTCATGTACTATTCTCCTGTGAAATCCCAGAGGGAGTTTGGGGCTAGAACTATAGCTGTGGTTCAATAATAATATGTAGTCAAATTACAGGAAAGTATTACATAAACTAGTTCCAGAATAATTTGGGAGTATTTTTTACTACCATACTTTTGTTGATGAAACATGTGGAAGGTTAGAACCAAAAGTACATACAATTTATTGATGGTTCACACAAAAAAATAAATTTATGGTGGGTGAAAAGCAAACTTCTAATTGAAAATTCGACCTTAAATTTCAGTTACCTGGATAAGGTGACCTTACTTTCAGATATGCAAAATATAAGTTGATCTGAGGTTAAGTTATCATCTATTTTTCAAAGGGAGATGGAGGAATCAGAGATCTTCTGATTTATAATCATTAGTCCTTACACAATTTGGACATAGCTGCAAAGAAAAAAATCAAGAAAAAAAGCATGAAAGAATATTTTTCTTATAACTTGGCATAAATGTAGAAAATAATAAGAAAGGATATGAATGATTAGAAAGTAAATAGAATATGCTGAATGAAAAATGAACTAAGAAATATATAAGTATTACCTAGTGATATAACTCAAAAGCTAAAATAATAAAGTTATAAAGAATTTTTAAGAAATAAAACTCTAATTTGATCCATTTTACTTCATAATTCAAATAGAGGCAAATAAATACAAAAAAAAACCCCAATAAATATCAGTATATTTCTTCATATTGCTTATATTCCTGCAAAAAGAAATTTTAACACATTAAAATACAACATCTGTTTCACAATGGAATTTTATGCAGTGCTACTTATTATGGAGTTAATAGACCAGCTTCCTGACCACATTTTTATACTAGGATAAAAGATATATGCACCCCTATGTTCGTGAGAGTCTTGCTATGAAAAAAATTTTAATCAAGCATAATAATATAGATGATTTGCTTTGGGAACAAACTCCTTTATCGAGTTGTAGATTAGCTCTTTGTGCTTATTAATTCTGTTGGTGATGACTAATAACTGTAACTATATACAAACAAATACCTGAAGTATATACTTTTTGTATAATTTTAAGTAAGACAGGTATAAAATGTAACATGGCTTTGCTTACATATTTAAAATATCTTTCTATAGTTTTATGGCTTAGAAGTACTAATAACTAATGCTCTCCTTTTTCATATGTATCATTGAATGTTGCCTTCATTTTGAAGAACACTTTTCCTGGATATAGAATTCTTGATTGGCTTTTTTTCCCCCCCTTTCAGCATTTTATCAGTTCACTGCTGCCAGTTCTTCCTTTTTTTCTGATGAGTAGTCAGTAATAAATTATATTATTGGTATCCCATGAGTGATGAACCATTTTTTTATTACTGCTTTAATAATTTTTTCTTTGTCTTTCAGTAGTTTGTTATTGATGGTCTAGCAATGAACATCTTTTTGTTTGTTATATCTGAAGTTAAAAAGAATCAAGTTTAGAAAATGTTTAACCATGAATTTATCAATATTTTCCTATATTCTTTCTCCTCTCTTTCCCTGAGAACCCCATGACATATTGGTTATTATACTTGATCTAGTCTAACATATCTCTATTTATTTTTATTTAACCTTTTTTAAAAATTTGTTCTTTATATTGGATAATTCTCTTGATCTATTTTCAAGTTAACGGATGGTTGCTTCTGCCATTTCTGTTCTGCTTTTGAATCAATATGTTAGACATACAATGACGCCAGATTCTATTTTTTTCTTTCCTAAAATATTTTTTTGTAACTTGCATTTATTTAATCTTTCCTCTCATGGTGTGCAAGTATTAATGTCCCTGATTATTATTTTCTTATTTTACTTTTAGACTTGTTAGTTAGAAGTTGTCCCAGTGTCTGAATAGATTAGTGGTCAGCTAATAGCTGAGATTTGTTTTTTGTTTTTTTGTTTTTTTCTCAAATATCTTGAGATTGCAAGGTTTTCAGTTTCTACCAATAGATTTGTATATGGATTTAAGAGTATGTTCTTATGATCAGCTAATTTTAAAGATTGTCTTAGCTTTCCTTTCCACTGTATACCCTTGGGTTTCCTCTGTGAACAGAGTTCCCAAGTTAACAAGAGATATATGGAGAGCTTACTGAGTGCTTATTTAGCTTTTTTATTTTTACTATGTCCTCATTAAATTTCTGGATGTTTTGTTTGGTTTGGTTTAGTTTTTGCCACTCAGGACATAGGAATTTATTTATGTTTTACCATGTGCCATTAACTAAAAATATGAAAATATGGAAAACAGATTATTTATGCAACTTTAATAAATAAATATTTATTTATTTATTCATCAAAAATAATAAATATTTTTGATAATATTTAAAAAATACATATATCTCAGTTCTTTAGGTCAGTAATGATCCTATTTTACTCTCAAACTTCAAGAACATTTTTCTTTTAAAAAGGCATGATTAAATTGGAATAGCCTTAGCCTTCATTCAGAAAGAGTTAGATTTGAATCTTGACTCCCAAGCTCTCTTGATATATGAAAATAGTCTCTGAAAAATAGTCACCCAGTTTTTCTTGCATATACCAGTGATTTACAAAGCTTGGTTCTTAGGGTATAAATGGAGTTTATATCAACTGACTTAAGTAAAGCAGGTATCAGATTTCTAAGAAAAATGATACTACCTCTCCATTCATCATGAACAAGCATATGAGATTTGCTGATTTCATTAAGAATGCAGGTATACTGAATTACGTGCATGAATTACAGGAAATTTTATCATTATGGTGCGGCTATAGATAACTTTCTGGTTTACTTCTCCTCAGTCTTATTTTCTAGTTGTCTCTTTATATCAACAGCTAAGGGTTCTTGCTTCTTCCATAGTTGTTCACATTTAAGTCCCCACGTTAAGGACACTAGGAAAACACTTCCCATGTTTCTTTTACTGAGGCACCGAGGAATCACCTAGAGAATTGTTAAACTCTACGTCATCATCTCCAATTTCTCTGGGGTCTTTTTAGTCTGATAGATCTTTTCCAAATCCCCTGAATGACACATCTCCTAAAAGATTATTAGCTTCCTACTGGACCTTTTTATGAGACAAGCTGAGCTACAGATATTTCTTCTTTAAGGTGATGTCATACAATCATTTGTATAATATATGCTTTTTTCTGTATGATTTAAAGATAATTTTGTCTGAGAGAATAGAGATATAATTCTTTCCATTACATTAGTTGTGTTTTTTGATTCAATAAGTGAGATCAAATTTCTACTGAAACAATTAATGAAGAATCTCATTAGTGTTATATCTTAATAGCTTTCCCTGATTCCATGAGGAATCTACACATTTCTCCTACTTTCATGTTTACAAATCATTCTTCCTAGAAGTTCTTCCTTTTGAGAATCCTACCCATTAAGCTCTAGAAACTTTTATTCATCATTGTGTTAACCTTTGATTTTAAGTAGTCACTTGAGAAATATATCAAGTCTCCAAGCAAAGACAATGATTAGGTGAACACTGGCCTTCCATTGACATACATCAATGTCTCTATGGAACACTACAAGCAGCTTTTGCCTGTATTTTCTAAATTGGGTATCAGTGTCAATTCTTTGTCTTAAGAGTTTATTCTCTTTATTGAAAGATATAGATAATAAAATAAACATGAATTTTGTTGTTAGATTTAATTTTGAAAAAAAATTTCTCTTATAAAACTTAGTTGCAAAGACAATACATGTCATAAAGTCATAATTTAGTTATCGTTTTGGAGGAAATATGTTTTATAATAAAATTGTTAACAGTTAATAATAATAGCTAATGTTAAGAACTTAGTGTCAGGGTATTTATATTCACTAATTAAATCTTCGAAACAACCCTTTTTTGTTTGTTTGTTTGATAGCCCTTGTTTGTTTGTTTGTTTGTTTGTTTGTTTTTTAACATGGACACTAAGATATAGACCATTTAAATAACTTACCTAAAGCAATGGAGTTTAGTATTTAAATACAGGCAGGCAGACTCCAGAGTTTACACTGTTAAATTTAAAGCAATATTGTCTCCTACTTTGGGTTGATATTCCTGAGTTAGTATATTTAAAAATAATATTGATATAATAGGTATCACATATAGTCCCAATTACCTCTTGAGGAGAAAGTTAAGGGATTTTTGTTGAAACCATTCCAATTATGCAAACATTTCAGAGATTATTTGGATCCCCACTGGTCTTTTTTCCATATTGGACATGACAAAATCACAAAGTTCCAGCCAAGTGTAAAGATACTGAGCTGGAAATCTGAAGATCTGAATTTCAAAGTGCTAAATTATAAAATCAGCGTATCTTCTATTTCGTATCTATTTCACAGAAAGTTTACAAGGTACAATTATTTATCTTAAGGTTTTAGGAAGACACTGTCAGACAAATTCCTTGGTCTTTCAATAGTATAATTGAGGTGGAGATACTACTCCCTTGAGAAAACTTATATTTTGACCAATATGTTTAACTCTTAAGGCTGGAATCTTATTCTTAGAATTTATTTTTATTCATCATATTTTCCTTAATACCAAATTTATCCATGGATCACTTATCATTAATTAATTTTGAAGAGGTTAAGAAAAATGAGAATCAAGAAAATGCTAATTATGATTATTTTAATGTGCTTTGAGCACTTTATATACATCACATCTGTAAAAAGTAATTGATATGAATTTCCTCATCTACGAGATAAGAACTTAGCATAAGAACTTGATTAAGAGACATGGTATCTCAACCTATCCAAAGTCACATATTTAGAAAGCATTAGAACTAGAGTTTGAATTGCTACCTCTTTTAATGCAAACTCAGAATTAACCAAGGGCATTACTATTTCTTGAAAGAGAATTTAGTTGAGAATTAATTCTGATAAATGTAAATGTGGCAAAGGGTCAGTAGACAGCGATAGTTTAGTAGTCAAGAAATCAAAATTCCCATTTTGCTTTTACTTTTGGTTCATACTGGTTTCTTATTGTTCTACACCTGATTGTTTGACAGGACTTGTACCTTCTTTCACTTAAAGATCACTGATATGCAGTTCTTTTTCTAGAATTTTCTCAATGGTATATTAGCCTTTGTTAACGCCCAGTTGGATAATTAGTACACATGACAATTTTGAAACACCTTCAAACTTTTCACACTGTGCAAAATACAGAAGCTTAATTTCTAAGCATATTGAACAACTTTGACATTTACTAAAACAGTTTGCTCTACACTGGCAATCTGGCTCCAATATAATTTACAATTATTTTTTTCTCTATTCTTTCCAATAAGAGGGCTCTGCTTTTATTGTACTGAGCATTTCATTGCCTTTGGTCTTTCTTGTCTCCTTTCTACCTACCACACAGATAGCCTAGTAAGTAGTATAGAACAGAGGTTAGGATGTGGCCTCAATTGTTGGACCACCAGTGTCCAAATCTCAGCTCTATCTATCTAATTATATACCATTGGGAAAAATGCTAAATCAATTAGTCTCTCTCTCTCTCTCTCTCTCTCTCTCCTTCTCTCATCTCTATCTCTATCTCTCTGTCACCTTTACTTTCTTTCCTTTTTAAGGGTTATTTTGTTTTAAGAAACGTAACCCTGTGACGCTTGATAAATATTCCATAAATACTAAGTCTTATAACTATTTTCTTTGCAAAGAAAGCCCGACTCAATTCAGATCTCCTCAACGAAAGTGCCTGCTTTTGTTGACGTAGTTATAATTTCCTTCTTTGACCACATTATCCGCACTACTCACTGAACACACAACTGTAGATTGTCTCAGATTTTAATTTGTAGTGAGTAGAAGTGTCATTACTTGAATGTTTTCAGAGACAGTAAACTAATGCTATCACGCGGTAGTCTTCTATTTTTAGACAATCCCAATGATTAGAAATTTATTTTTTATCATTTTAAAATTTGGCTTTTGTTTTAATTTGAACTTTGCATATTTTGGACCTAACTAATAATTCTAATTCATTTTTTACAAAACATTTCTATAAGTGATCACCACCTTATTTTTCCTATTCAAACAATCTCATTTCTTTAACCAATGTGGGTGGGGTCATAGAGTAAGTAATGACCAGTAGGCTTAAGAAAGAACGTAGTTTAAAAAGGTACCAGGTTTGCTACCACTAAATATAATAAATACATTTTATCTTTATATCTTACAAGAGGTGTAATAAGTTTTATTTAATATAAAAAATTAGAATTATCTTTCTTAAATATTCCTACTAATAATAAATTGTCAAGCTATTGTGTTTTATATAATCTTCATTCTAAAGAAGTAGAGCTATGAATGGCTCTTTTTATTTCTCTTTTCTCAGTGTGCATGTTTGGCTTTGTTACTATCTGTAACTGCTCTTGTTTAAGTTTGGTCTAATAATTATCACAAGTGCATTCACCTATTTACTGTGTGTGTGTGTGTGTGTGTGTGTGTGTGTGTGTCTGTGTGCGTTGTTCTTTCTTCCACTTACTATCCCTTTAAGGAAATTTTCTTTCTTTCTTTTTTTTTTTATCCTACTGAGCTCCTAAACCAAGAAGAAATATTTGCCATGAAGCAGCAGTTTGCCTAGTTTTGTCCATGAAGACCTCTGAAGGATGAAGGGATTATTCCTAAAGAGATGCAATTGGTCTCATATAGCTCGTAAATTAGTTGAAAGGGGAAATATTTTTAAAAATTAGAAAATAACAAGTTTTAAATAATATGACATAGGTAATAAGTAAAATTGAAGTTTATAAAAAGAAAATGCAAAGCAGACTGAAAGCAAAAGACCAGATTTTGAGAAAATAAGAATGAGTTTAAAAAGCAAAATGGAAATTATTCCAGATGACAGAAAAACACAGAGTAATTTATGAGTAGAATACATGGAATATATAGAAAGGTGCAGTAGGCTTTAAAAAAAAAGAAGTAGAGTTTGGGTAGGTAATGGAAGAACTGCTTTCAAAATATTTTGAAATTCAAGAAACATTTACACTTGACTTAATAGGTAATAGGGTGGTATTATTGGAAGTTATTGAGAGATTAGTGCCATAATGTTGGTTGCATTTCTGCAGATTGGTCTGGCAAAAGTATAAAGGAGGGGTAATAAGACAGAGAAGTAAATCTGAGCAAAGGGACTGATTAAAGAGCTTCTGAAGATATTACAGATGATGAGAATCTGGACTAAGATTGAGTGTTTACAAAAGTCTCAACTGAATGAATAAACACATTTGTATATTTGAAAAAAGGTGTTAGATTTCTAATTCTTGTTTTATAGGTTTTAGTTTTAAAGCACTAAAATATCAAAGCAAGGATTTATCATATATGTTTAATAAATCAAATTTGATAACTTTTGTTCATTCTTAATCTAGCACTCCCTAAAACCAATTGGATGTTAATGCCAATTAGAGACTTTCATAGTCACTTTTTTCTTGTAATATTTGAACCTTAACTCTTGTTTCTTTCAAGTCATCATGTTTTCAACTCATTAAGTTTCACTGCATATTATCAATATTCTTGCTAGTAAGTTTGAACTGGTTATTCATATAATTGAAGTTAAATTTTAGATAAGATATTTTAAGAATATATATTTTATTATCTGATTAATTCCAGTGTATTTCATATAGAATGATTACTTTGTCATAATGTGAGGAATAGAGCACAGATATTACACATGAGGACTATAGTTTGAGAAAAATGGAAGAGATAAAAATCTTTTTAGTATAGTCATTTTCAGCATCTGAAAATAAGAACTGCCCTAAGAAATTTTGAGTTCCCCAAATCTACCAATATTTATTTAGGTGTAAAGACTTTGTTGAATTCCCTTTGTGAAGAATGGGTAATTAGAATTTAGGATTAAACTAGATGCCCATTGAGATGAAAACCAAACAAGCACTTATGCCTTCAATGAACAGTCAGAGTGAGTTAGTCAGAGATGAATTCCCAAGGCTTCTTGAAACTTATTTCCCCACCTGTCAGAAATCTCTCCTGTAGTTAAATCTGATTTAATATACAAAACTGCTTTATTTTCCTGACTCACTATCTTAAGATTAGATTCAAAAGTATAGCATTCCTAACCACTCTACAAATGAACACTCTAATTGTTTCAGATAACAGTCATAGTTCAGATAACTACAATCTATTTGATTTGATAAGAAAAAGCTTATACTTACAGTTTTGCCATAGTCACTTAATAGTGTGCTGAAAACTATCTTAGTCAGCTTGGGTTGCCATAAAAATATCACAGACTGAGTAGCTTAAACAATAGAAATTTATTTTTTTACAGTGCTGGAGGCTGATAGATATCAGGATGCCAGCATGGTAGAATTCTGATGAATGTGCTCTTTCTGGCTTGCAGACAGCTGCTTTTTGCCTGTGTCCTCACATGGATGAGAGAGTAAAGTCTAATTTCTCTTCTTCTTATAAAGGCACTGATCCTATTATGAGACCCCAACCTGTATGACCTCATCTAAGCCTAATGAATTCCCAAAGGCTCCATTTCCAAAAACCATTATATTTGGGGTTCAGGCTTCAACATAGGAATTTTGAGAGAATACAGTTCAGTCCTTAGGATTCTACCCCTGGTCCTCCAAAATAGATGTCCTCACACATAAAATATACTTATTCCATCCCAACATCTCCAAAATCCTTAACTTATTCCAGCATCAATTCTAAAGTATAAATTCCAAAATCTCATCTAAATACCATCTAAATTAAATATAAATGAGACTTGAGGTATGATTCATCCTAAGATAAAATCCCTCTCCAGGAGTAAATCTGTGAACCCAGATGACTTAGACTGTTTGAGCTTCTATAACAATATACTATAGACTGGGTGGCTCATAAACAACCAAAATTTAGTTCTCACAGTTATGACAGCTGGAGATCCAAGATCAGGGTGCCTGCATAGTCAAGTTCTGGTAAAAGCCCTCTTCCAAAATTGGACTATTGATGACAGGGAAATTTTGGGACGAGGTATGTGGATAGAATTCTCTGAATGGTCAAATAACATGAAGATTTTTATGTTCCATGTGAATGCTCAGTAGAGAATGACTTCTGCAGAGGAGAATTTCAATAATAAAGTAGATATATGACTAGTGTTATGGACACAAGTCAACCTTTTTCACCAGCCACTTTTGTTATCATCCAATAGACTCCTGAACTAAGTGGCTATAATGGCAGGGATGGAGGTTATGCATGGGCTTGACAATATTGACTCCCATTCACCAAGACCTCCTGGCGATGGCCACCTTGTTATTATCTTTACTTAGAGAAAAAGTGTGTAGGTGCCAAACTGACAAAGGGTGAGTTTGTGATGGTTGTTTTATGTATCAACTTGAATGTACCACAGGGTACCCAGATAGTTTGATAAATGCTATTCTGGGTGTATCCATGAGAGGGTTTCTGGATGAGATTAACATTTGACTTGGTAGACTGAGAAAAGCTGTCCTTCCTAATATGGTCCACTGAAGGCCTAAATAAAACAAAAAGGCTGAATGAGATAGAATTCTGTCTCTCTGCCCAACCCTTTGTTTGTGCAGGAAATATTTAATTTTGGCTTTCTATGTGTTAGGGGCTAGTCTAAACATGTAAAATGTAATAGTCATGTAACATGAAAGTTATGATCTGAGCTCTGCAGAGTATATATTCTAACAGGGAAGCCAAATTAAACAAACACAATGATTAAGAGGTTGATTTCTAGTGGCAATAACTACTACAGAGGGCTGGCTTCATTGACTTGCCACCTATACGTCACACAGGAACCTGCATTTAGAAAGGCCATGCACTTGTTTTAATGCTCTGCTCTATTGTATTAAACTTCTTAATAGTTTTTGAACAAGGGGTCCTATGTCTTTATTTTTCACTGGGCCCTGCATATTATATAACCAGACCTGGTACAATGAAGAAAACCAGAGTAACAAAGCTTTATAGTCTGAAGTGAAGCAGGACTATTGTTGATAGTGAAGTTGGGGAGAATCTCTATGAAAAGATGATATTCAAATTCAGGTTTTAACAAGGAGAAAAGTATCCATGTGAGCAGAACATTTCCAACAGAAAAAATAAGAAATATAAATTCACGGAGTGTGCTATAAATTTGCTTTTGTTGAGTATGAGAAAGCGAACTGGTATGAGTGGATAGTGAGGCAGGTGACAAATGGT
>NW_024355008.1:4643273-4706089 GCF_902729225.1 Pteropus medius
TTACACAAGGTGTAAAGAGAACTTGAGCAGAGACCTGCTGAGAACTAAGCATGTAGATAGGCTTCCAACTTCTCTTACCCAAACAAAAATGGTTATAATTACTTTGGGAAGAAGAAAGGACTTAGGCCAAGTAATAATAATAATAATAATAATAATAATTATTATTATTATTATTATTATTATTATTTAGCATAAGCAGTTTCGGTGTGCTAAGTAGGAATGCTACCTAGCTTTTAAAATATGGTAAAGGTTTTCCTGTGCGTTGTACATCATTTGACTGGTATTTTCCTTCTCCCACAACCACATAACCCATGTATCTTTTTCTCTTTGCCCTATGGAGTTCCATCCTAGGTTAAAAATTTGAATTGTTTTATTACTTCAAGACACATTTAAACTCTTTTGAGTTGACTAAGAAATCCAGTCCAATAGGATGAGAAACAAATGACTCTACCTCTTGGAAAGTGTATGATTAAGTGTTACTAGTTACAAATTTATTCCTGGTTCCAGATCAGGAAAATTCCATAAGGGTCACAGTTTCTTGTACAGTGCAAAACATTCCAGATAACTTAGCTGTTTTCAGTTGTCAGAAATATATATGCACATCTCCCAACGTACGTACATTTCCTTACCCAGAGTCTGCATCTTAAAACTATTCCCTTCTTAGTTGAATGAACAGCCTCAACCAGAAAGTGAAACAGATTTTATTTAACAGTTTGAAAGGTGCTGTATAGAAACTGACACTGTGCTTTATCTACTATCCTGTGACATGTGCTTTTTAATTATTTTAGACATATTTAAATGTAACAAATTTCTCAAAGACCTAAGATATAGTTATGATTTGTATTCATTTCTGGATGATCTAACAGCCTGGAGGTAGAAGTGACTCTTGAGGCCCTGGAATTTAAAACAAAAGTAGATGTTTAATTAGAAAATAAATTAATGCTGTACATTTATATTTTTAATATATTACATGAATCATTCAATACAATTTCACCTGGAAAAGTACATACTCTAATTGCCTTTTTTATAGTGATCACCTTTCTTTTACTTTCTGGCACTAAAATATATTGAACAACTTTCTTATCCAAAAATCATGTGGATCCAGTATATTTTTCTTAGATTTTTTTAAATCCACTAATGCACGTCAAGATCATTAAAGTCACCTACACAGATTTGACCTGTCCCATTATCAGGATGTTTAATTTAACAGGGCCTTTATGTAGAAGGGCTTTTTAAATAGTAAGTTATTTATAGCTCTGGGGATATGAGTTCTTCATGGAGAGAAGCAATCAGTAGCAGCTGGAGAAGTTATGAGGCAGGTTATTGTTTACTCCTGCACTGGTTGTGGATATGATTTAAATGACATATACTATTTGATATTGTATGATCATCTTCCTATAGACATAAAAATAAAGCTAGGAAATATTAAATAAATTAAAGACATAAAAGACAAGAGAAAAATGGAAAGAAGATAATACATTATATTTTACCCAACCATTGTGTTTCAAACAGAATTTGAACAAAGGACTATACAAATTTATTTCAGTGGAAAATTAACATATCGAGTTACTATATTCCAGGTATCCTTTTGGCATACCTAGTGTACTTGTCACTACACCACTCTACTCTTGCATACCACCTTCTCATCTCCTTAAGTCAGAATCCAAGTCCTGATGTAAGAACTACAAACCCAGAGGAAAATTCAGCACTCTCAGTGGCTTATGAAACCCTCAGGATTTATCTCTTCCTGTGATTAGGCGGGAATAAGGAGAACTGCCTTGTTCACAACAATACACTTTAGCAAGAAGACAACATGTCTTGAAACTGAAAAATATAAGTAATGCAGAGAACAAAATTAGTTTTCCAAAATTAGATAAAAATTGGAACTATGAGGACTTCCTTATAATATATAAATGTGTTACTATATATAAATTACTATACATGAATTACTATATATAAAGTATTTATTACCATATTTAGAAGAAGAGTTAGGAGATTCAACAGATGATTTTACTATGTAAAAGTATGTAACCTATTAAAAATAGGGCATTGGAGCATATGAACTATTCAATAAATTATGCTAAGGCAATTGAAAGACGTTCATGAAAACAAAATCGAGTTTTAAAGAGTCAAAAGATTAATGTTTAAATGCCTAAATAATGTTTATGAAATTTCTGTGATATAGCGAAATATTCTAACAAAATAATAGCAAAGTTCAAAATGAAAGTTTTGATAATATCTATAATGTGACTTTGAAATTTACATTATTGGAATGTACCCACTTGGGAAATCATCACAAGAAAAAAAATTGATGAGAGGTTCACAACTTTAATATGTATAATAAGTATATATACTTCAATTAGAAAAATGCTAAAATACAAAACAATAAGCAAAGTGAGCAAGCAGCTAATTAACAAAAGAAAAAATATATTTGTTTAATAACAAATATGGTATAACAATGTCATTTATAAGCAAATAGATAAGAATTAAAACAAAACTGATGTACCATTTGGTCCATCAAATTGCCATTTATTTAATGAGAATAATTACTGGTGACACAAGCACAGTGCAAAGAGGTATAAAGTGATGCAAAAACCCTATAATATCACTGACTCTAATGCTCCTGTTAAAGATGGGCTAAGATAAAATCAACCCACTTACAATTTGACTTCAGCCTTATTTAGCATTCTTTTTTCCTCAAGATTCTTTACCAACTAGATCCTATGGTCTCGTTATTCTATAAAATTACATATGCTAAATAAAGAAGTATACATTCAAAGGCTACTACATTGTTTGTGGAATTTCCTAGCTTTGGCATGGGCACATGTGAAGAACCATTATAGAGCAGAAACATGCCAGAGCAACAGATAATAAATGCTTTCAAGACTGCTAATTAAAAAAAAAAAAAACAGTATAATAAAGGGTATATTCACCTGCCTTTTATCTTCCCCCTCTAACAAGCAGAATTACTCCATGGTATAAGATTCAAGAATCAGAAGAGAGAGTGTAAAATAGAATTAAGTATTCCACCACCTGTTTCCTTTTATTTATACACCTGGCTGAGGAAACTCTGTAACATGAACATTCCAAACGTAAGTAGATGAAAATATGCTTTCACATCTAAGTGATTTAATAACAATAACTGAAGAAACTTGTTTTAACTCTTATTGCAAAGCCATGACTCAGGAACAAAGAAAACAGAAGACTTGAAAACACACAAAAGAAAAAGCACAATAAAGAAAAGCACGATATATAGAAAATTTCTCTGGTCTTTATTTCCAGTAATCGTTTGTACTTTTCTAATTAAAAGCAGACCTCTTCAATAACAAAAAATTGAATAGCATGAAGAAATACATTTATCTGAAAAGGTAAAAGAAAAGGGAAGAAAACAAAGAGACAAGCAGAGAAAGAGATAAAGAGTGATTTTTCAGGCATTAACCTATTCTCCATTTTTTCTTTAAATGCATATGATCCAGAGTTCAGAAACCTCCCTTGTTCTTTCCATTTGTAGCCACACTAATTATCAATAACATCTGAGAAGGACAAACCTGTGTGCAAGCAAATCAAAATAGCTTATGTTATTTAATGTGATAATTAAAGATAACTTGGAATTTCTTTTTCTTATCATATTCAAAATTTCCAGAGATCCATCAATTGAAAATACATATTATAACTGGTAGTAAAGCAATGAAATATAACCCTTGAATTTTGTGCTTCCTAATATTCTTTCTTACACATAATTTATTGATAAATATGTATAACTCGGGAAACATTTATTTTTTTACCATCTAAGAAATTTTAAGAAGAACCTCTAGCTATCAGATCCTCCTTCAAAATGTTATATTTTAACTTCTAGGAAAATATTTTAATTTCAAAAAAAGTCGAATAAGAACTTAGCCAAAAAAAATCAATGTCCAAAGTGTGTTCTGTAACAAGTAAACATTTATTAAAGTTTTGATTTGTTTCTATTGATACAGTATTGTACCATGAGACAGATGAGTCTATAAGAATAAGAATACTTAACATTAAAAGCTATTTAAAAGATAACATTCTATTACTACATTATACTATTTTTTTTTAAATGATTCTGTCCTCACCATTGCTCCAGTTTACTCCCATCCCCTATATCATTTACTACAACCATTTTCCATATTTTTATTCATCCAATTCCAACCTCACCCTTTCGTACTGCGAATTGGCATTATTTCTTAAATTTCTGAAATGGAAGATATTTAACATGATCCTCTTTCAACTAATTTTTGTCATGTCATATATTCTATATCTTTAACAATTTGTTGTTCTTTTCCCTTGCACATAAGAAAACAACTCTATTCTTCTCAAAGCTATAGACTTAGCTGTAACTGATTCTATAAGTTCACACACACACACACACCTTGCTTCCTCAGTTACCACTCTTTTTTCTCTTTTTTTTATTCATTTCTCTTCGCTGTATTTATTCTCTCACGCTTCCCCTCCCCCACAAAAAAAATCTGGCCATAAAATGCTCCAGTTTCTCTTATTAAAAAATCATTCTGTTCTGAAGTTCTATCAGTTACTTCATTTAAAGAGGGGGAGCTTAGCATTTATTAAAACCATAACAACTATGCTTTGTAGCAGATATAATACTTCAAGTTTTATTGATAATTAAGGTCTAGAGGGTTAAGGGTCAATTGATTTGCCCAATATCACAAGTAAATGGTAGACTTGCAAGTAAATTCGACTCTGCCTGACTCCACACCACACTGTCACATTATTTTTATAATAGCAGCATGATTATTCTCTACACTACCCTTATACAATATATGCCTCACAATTTTTGCAGTCTGACTTCTGTTCCCACATTTCTTTTTAAACTCCTTTCTTGAAGGTAACAAAGCGTGCGTTTGTGACTACATACTATAATTTTTTCTAGCATCTTACATTCTTTAAAAATTCTAGGAATCATTGTTTATGACCTCTTCCTAATTCTTGGCTTTCATGGGCCATATTTCCATAGTTCATTTTCACTCTTAATGACTGACCTTTTACTTTTCCTTGTCTTCTCTGTTTTTTTCCTACTCACATCCTTAAAGTTCTGTCATTTGCTTTTCTATTTTGTAAGCTCTCACCTGGACTTCCATTATTATATTCCAATCGAGCTATTATATGGGCTGGGCAATTGATAATTTTCTCTTTTTGTTTTTTCGAAAGGCTAAGACTAAGGCTTTCTTTAGAATAAAGTCTGTTTAGTTAGCTAAATGACTAATGAAATGAGAGACTGAATTTGAAAGAAACCTAATTTTAAAATATTTTTTGAGAAAATATTACCTACTAATATTTATATCTAAAAAAAACTAAGAGTGATAAATGATGTTCCAAATCACCATGGACAGTTCTATAAAGGAAAAGTAATATAATGAAATGGTATTAGATAGATTATAGAATTGTTGCAATAAGAACCCAAATTAGAATGTGGACACAAAGAGATGGTAAGTAGCTATTCAGGCACAGAAGCAGAGCAGTGAGGGATCTCTGTTAAAGCACCTGAGTGATAGACCCCAGCTTCATCTACCACTGCTCCTGGAACTAGACCTAAGATACCATTGATATATCATATTATAATGTAATGGTAATCGGAAAAAAACAAAAAACAAAGGAAATATATAAAGTTTTAAAAATGTACTGTCAGGGAGGTGAAAAGAGGTGAGGAGAGGGTAAAAGAGCTATGAAAATGAGTCTATTCTCATATGAAAAATTGTATATTATTTGTCGATTGCATAAATCATTTAAAAAAATTGAAGCAAAATATCTAATAAATTAAAGGAACTCCATAGGAAAAATGAAAACATGTTGAAAAAGTTATAACTGGAAATTGATACTGAGCATGGTGAGGTTAAAGTGAGAAAATGTTCATTTTTTTATAATCCCTTTTAGATATGTACACATATTTCTTAAATTAAAACAAGCAAAAAAAAAAAAAAGAACCTGTAACCTATAAAATTCTCCATAGTTAACTTTTTTCTTTTTCTACTGAACTTATATATTTTCTCTAGCTGACACAAACTTTTTTCCTAACTGTAAAAGATACCTATTGTATTGATCTCCTCATTCTCTATTAATATGAAAGAAAGCACTTCCTAACAGTATTTGACAGTTTTATTGTCAATAAGTTCTGTTTATTGTAGCTATAAATAATGTAGCTATAAATTATTATAGCCAATTTTTTTAAATTTTTATCTTAATTTAAGTCTAGAGTTTTTTTTTTTTTCTTATGCAATCTGCATGGTGATTTGGAACTGCAGTCTCATAGAAATCTAAGGGCAACATGTTGAAAATACTGCTGTCTCTTCCTTAAACAGAAATTCTATTCAAGAATATAAACACCTTTGTCATTGGATTAGCATGATCATGTGGTTTGTGTATGTATTGAGCCTCTTGGCTAAATTCTGAAAAATATCTCCAAAACGTAGTGTATTATACACTCACATCTATAGAAAAGTTGTAGTTATACCTTTACAAAATCAATAAACTCATATACTTTCTTCTATATATTCATGTCAATAAATTGTTATTTGAGAAAGCATTACATTCAGATTCTGTCATTCAGGTTCTGTCATTCAGACTCCCAAAGCATTCTGCATGAGAGCTCAAAATGTGTTTTCCTGATGAGTAGAGTTGGGCTCAAAGTCAAATTAGATAGTTGTTACCAAACACTTGACCTACAAAGTACATTGGTATGTTTAGTCAGTAGTCAAAAAGACATCCAGCTAAAATGTAAAATTAACTTCAATATAAAAGAAATGAATTTCATGAAGTGGATAGAGTATTCATGATGTGGAAGTAACAGTTTACTTAAAAGATGTTTGGATGGTCTACACAGAATAAATGAGATTGTCTGTACCGAAGAAACTTTCAAGATGGGAATTACAGACACACTGTGCATTTCATTCTTCTCTGTATTTTCTCTTGCTGTTTTCTCAGTCCAAGAGGCCCTTCTTCCTGTCTGACAAAATTCCACTCATTCCTCAAAACAGTTTGAATGTCATTTTGTCTTTGTAGCCTACTAGTGAAAGAGTTTTGCCTTCTCTGATTCCTTGGCTTTTTGATTCATATCATCTTCTGAATTTTTCACATTTTACTATTAGATAGGTAGATAAATGATATATAGATAGATAGGTAGATGATAGATAGTTGTTGAGGTATGTGCATGTGCTTGTATCAACATAACTAGACTGTGCTACCATAGAGCAGACATTGTGCCTTATTTATTTGCATATTATTAGTTCTTGATGCAAAATATTTCACATAATAGGTTTAATAATAATCTATCGAATTTAATTAAATTGAAGTAATGTGATTGTGCTGATATTAAGGTTCCATTACACCATCAGGGAATCATTTAAAGATACTATGTAACTAATATTAAATATATGTTAATTACAATACATGTAACAAGTTATGAAAGTATTTTAAAATGACAGTGTCACGATTAAACAACACAGATATTTTATCAGTTTAACAAATTTTTCTTCAACTTTGGTCTGATTTATCATCATTTTCACATTAATTGTGAAACACTTTTGTAAATCTTGATCTATTGCAAAGCATTTGGATATACAGTATCTTATTTGGTTGAACTGGTTCGATGTCCACAAGAAGATTGTGTGACAGTATGAGCAAATATTATTTTCCCAATGGATAAATCTAAAATAACTTTCTCAAAGTTATAAAACAAACTAGTGGCAAAGTCACTCTGTGCTCTCTCTATTTTATTATTCTGCCTTTCTCTGATTCATAGTTTGCCAAAATAACACTTGATTTTAACATGGTTTCTCAAAAAATTTCCCTCATTTCTCAAATACTTCTTGAGAAGAGTCCTTGGGCAAGAGACAGAGTTCAGTTTACAATAATATTCAATTCATTGGGAAATAAGTCCCTTTAAACCATAGACTCCTTTCAATATATTTATAGTTCTTGGAAACAAAGAAGAAATTTTGGATTTATTTCCTTAGTGCTAACTGTGGTGCTGGTATATATTGATAACTGTTATATGTCTTTTAAATAAATTAATAATAATTTTTGAATACTTTAAAAACTCAGGTCTTTATATCAGCAAAATATAACTTGTTTTTAAAGCTTCCCAAGTGATTTTAGTATATAGTGAAGGTTGCATACCATTCATTTGGTACAGATGACACAATATAATAAAGTAGTAGTTCTCAACCTTGATTACACATTAGAATTACCTCAAGAACTTTTTAAAAAATTTCCATGGACAGACTCCAACCCAGAGCAATTAGATACAAATTCCTGGGGTTTGACCTGGGTATCTGTAGTTTTCATGTTTCCAGGTGAATCCAGTGTACTTCTAAGTTTACGAACCAATGCAACAGAAGAGAATACCTTTATTACTTTAATTGATTTACCATTATTTGTGTATTTGATAATAAATTATGTAATTTTCTGGATAAAAACTTATTTTAGCAAAATAGCCATATATGTGACATGGACAGATTCCTTTATACTTGCTCTTAAGAAAACTCTAATTATGTTTTTGCCCATGGAGCAGCTCTCAGGAAATCGTCCATTGTTTGGATGTATGCTTCCCTCAGGAGCTAGCTTTCTGTCTTTCCAGAGCACTTTGCTGAGACACTGCTAATGCAGAAGTGCAAGACTAATTAATTAGCTCAGCTGGACCCGCAACACTACAAGCTGCCATTCCACTTACCTGTGCACTGATTATCCAAGCTGGGCAGTCTTCCTGAGTATAATATGTTATACAAAGTGCTACAGCTAATTGTGTCCACATCTAGTGTTCACCATGCTAAATTATGCTGCCATTCCACACTATCATTCTTCTGCATCGTGAGGAGCTCAATTTATTAAAACAGATCCTTATGTGGAACACACCAATTATTTTTACTGAGGACAGACTGGAAACAGGTTTTATAATTGCATACTAGACAACCAGTTAAGTCTATAAACAAAATCACTCACTCTCTTATTACCTCTTTTACTTTTGTCTATAATTCTGTCTGTTGACTGAAGGTGTTTTCTTATGCTTGATTTTCTTTTTAGTTCATTAATAGCAGTATATTTTCAGTCAAACATCCTAAAACTTTAGAAATTGCCTAGGATGTTTCCATATTTCATTCTTACTTGCCTATACTGACAGTTAATGTAAGAAGGTCATTATTGGGACAGTGAACATTGGGCCCAAAATATGTTTCTAATTAGCAGATTCAAATGCTGGTATAAAAGTCAGTTTTTTCTTAACTATTTCAATGGCTGAGAGGGAATTAGAACAGTTATTCCCAATAGAACCATATCTTTCTTTTATTGCTCTCACTTGTTATCAGTCTGTCTCCATTGGTTTTCTATGTTCTTATTTTATGTATTGCAAATTAATTTTATCTGATACATATAGATATTGAAAGTTAAAATTCTGACTTTTAAATAAACTGTGGTGACTTATGTTGCTTCATTTCTAATTTCCCTCCTGATACCACTGCGGGTCATCATATATGCTTTGTATTTTGGAGTATCCACCTTGTTTTTTGAACTGTGGTCATTCTTCCTGCTTCATCCCCTCCCTGCTCCTCACCCCAGTTCTATTTGTTAACACTTTGAGACAGGTATTGCTTCAAGGTAAGTCATGCCAAAACAAACATTGTGCTCCTGCTTAAAGTATAAAGTCTCCCAAGCACTTACAACTGCAGGGACAAAGGCTAATTATGGGATTTCTTTGGAGATCTCTCCTTTTTCTTAACCAAAAACAAAACAAAACAAAACATAAACCACTCATTTAAAATCCTTCCTGCTGCTCCCTACTCTGCTCATACCATTTGAAAATCTAATCAAGGAACTAGGCTGAGGATCGTTTTAAGATAGCCCAAACATAGGAGTTAGCCCCTGCTTTACCTGGTCTATAGAATGGTGAATCTTTTCTGGGCCCTAAAAGTGGCTGTTGAGTGGCTGTTGAGAGGAGAAGACTTTGATTAAGATTCATAACTTCTTTATGCCATATTGGGATGAAGAGAAGGTAAATTATGAATCCCAAGGGTAAATTCTGGAAGGGAAAATATATGTTTGAAAATCATCCCTAACTCTGAAGTCAGATTTCATCATCATTATTCCTTGTTCAGTTAATGTTTTTCAAGTGCTTTAAAATTCAAATAAAATATTTATTTCTAAACCTTTTCTTGCAGTGTGAATTTCCATTCTGACATTTAAGTGTTTTAACAATTTATATTAAAATTTATTTGTATTATAATTGGCCATCAGCTGAGACAATGTACTCTTAGTGATATCTATGTACTTTCATGATCATTGTCTGCAATTTATTAAAAATATCCTGTAATCTTTCAAGAACCAGATTAACTAAAAGAAGCATATTTACTGTCTCTCCCATAGTGGGTTAAATTGTGGCCTTAAAAAAATGTGTCCATGTCCTAACCCTCAGACCCTGTGAATGTCACGTTATTTGGAAAAATGGTCTCTGAAAATGTAGTTAAATTAATTATATCAATATGAGACCATTTTGGATTATACAGTGGGCCCTAAATCTAGTGATGAGTATCTTTATAAGACACACAGATAAGAGACACATGGAAGTAAGAAAGACATATGAAGATGTAGGCCCATCTAAGGAACACTAGAAGCCACCAGAGACTGGAAAAGGCAAGGGCAGATTTTCCCCTAGAGCTTCCAGGGGAGACTTGGTTCTGTGGACACCTAGAATTCAGAGTTTAGTCTCCAGAACTGTGAGATAATACATTTCTGTTGTTTTAAGTGTCAAGTGTATGGTAATTTATTATGGCAACCCTAGGAAACTAATGTGCCTTTCTATTTCTTGGTAATAAAGCCAATTCTATAAGTATATATAATGCATTTTATAATAATATAATTCTATATAGCCAATAACTACAGCTAACTATTAACAAAGCCATATGGGAGTAGGGAGGGGGCTTCCTGAATTAAGAACAGCCACCTCATCTTAGAGAACAGGATCAAATTCAGAGTGACAGATGCTTTCATCAGGAATAGCATGGGAACAAGAAAAAGAATAGAGTTAGGGACATGTAGGCTATTTGACACTACTGAAAAGTAAAATAGGAGATGAGAAGTGTGAGAATATGAGGCCAGCAAGGTAACCATGTGACAGATGTGGGGCTTTAATGCTGTGTGAAAATGATAGAGGTTCCTGTTTGTCAAACAAGATATATGGAAACCCTTGGGAATAAAGCTATAAGGCACATGATGAGTATGTCTGTCCTCCTGGAATATCTTGTTTACTTAAGCATTTGAAGGAAATAAAATAGTGTATTTGGTAAGCGATTTGGAAAACATTTATTAATGTAAAAAGATACATAATGATATAGGAGATGCAATTAATATAATTTGTAAAAGATATAACATGAGACTTCACAAGTGGCATGATTGTGATTGAATGGAACTAAGGAGAGAAGGTTTAAGTTAAGCTCTAGATCCACATGGAAAAGATTTGCTCTCCTCTCCCATTAGTGGAAACTCTTTAGGATAAAATATAAAAAGGCATATGCTGAGAGCAATCAATAGTATTAACAATAGCATTAACAATAATAGGTACTAATTATTGGTCACTTACTGTGTGGCAGATCTATACTGAATGCTAAAATAATATTTCTAATTGTTTTTACCTAAAGCTCATGGAATCGACAGTATTATGACTGATACTAAAGGTGAGAAAGTTGATTAGAGAGGTGAAGTCTCTGTATGAGGGACCAGAATTTGAGCCCAGATATTAGACTGACTTCAAGGTCTTTCTCTTAATTAATATGTTATATTGCAAAGACATTTGAGAACTTCATTTTATAACTTAAAATCTAGTACTGCATGGATTTAGAAAATGATGTGCTAGATGTCAGCAGATAGGCAAAAATTAGAAATTTATTGCCAGAAAGTTCTTGTTTTAAATTAACTTTCTTTTTCTCTTGTGATAAGGCATAGTTATTCAACAAGTTAATATTTATTTTATAAAGAGATTGAACTTGGTATTTTGAAAAAAATATACAAGTGCTGAACTTTTTTTTTGTGATTCTCATGTCTGTGTAGCAGAATCAGACTGTAAAAGGAAATAAACATTTCTCTATTTCATTCTGGAAATGAATCAAATGTTTTATTTTTGTTTTTTGTTTGTTTTAGGCAGATGTAGAGAAGAGATCCTGAAACTTTGATGAGGGGTAACCTTTTTTAATCTTTGGGCTTTTGATAATTTTGTCTTATGGGACTCTAAGAGGTGGAAAGGTCTGGAACATTTTCAATGGGTAGCGTGGGATGAGGGGAACCTAGTTTTAAGATTTCAGGAGCCAAGATATAAAAGACTGGGCCTTTGGATCAAGTTTAAGTCACAAGTAGCAATTATAACTTTTCTGTTTCATGCTTCCCTTTTGATATTTATATGTTTTTGGTAAAACCCTGTTAACTGTTAACAACCACTATCCATGAGTGTCATGGGAATTAGGGAAGGTCTGCACTCACCCTTGGAGGGAAATTATTTAGTTAGGGCAATTTCAAAAAGCGGTTATGTTTTCATTTATTGTTAAAATGTCACCTTTACCCTGCGACAGATTGTGTTTATTTTCTTAAAGTACTGCTATATAGCAAATTATTGACAGTTTATTGTCATCAGAGAAAAGGTCAGCACATTTAGAAATACATAATTCATCATATATTCAATAACTCTTATAAACTGTGCCACAAGATCATCAACTTACCATTGTATGATACAAACAGTTCGCCAGTACTGCCCTTCTTTTATTTCAAAATGTTGTGATGAATGTATTATGTTTTAAGATCTTATATTATAAAATTAACCATGTTGTGAACCCACGTACTACTTTGTGCACATCTGAGTCTTGATTCCACTTTTTTCCATCAAGTACCTCACCCCCACCATTTATTTTCTCTTCATTTTATAGACAAACTTTTTGTAAGAATTGTATACATTTACTGTTTCCAAGTTTTCTTCCTTTGAATTCTCTTAAGCCTATTCAGTCAGATTTTTTGATCCTAATAAACCAGTAAAACTGCTTTTCTCAATGTCACTTTGAAATGATTAAACCCTATGGTCATTTTTTTTTGTATCTATTTTACTTGACCAATGCACAGCATTATATGAAGTTAATCAAGTTCTTGAAATACTTTTTTTTTCATTTAATCTCTGGGGAACCATACATTTCTAATAGCTATCTGGTTTTTTTGTTTTTTTTTGTTTTTGGGTTTTTTTTTTTTTTGGTACTTTTTTTTTTTTTTAATCTCTCAAACCTCTGAATATTGGACTGATCTAATTCTATGTCTTCATACCTCTTCTTTCTTCCATTGGTGAGCTTATCCAAGAGCATGGCTTTAAATTCAATTTATGCTTATGACTGCTCAATGTATAACTTTAGCCCACAACATCTTCTGAAGTAAAGATATATATAATTATACAATTATATATATATATATGTATTTATATATATATAAACATGCATACAATTGCTTATTTGATACTTCCACTTCGATATCTAATAGAAATCTCTAATTTAACATGTTCCAACTGAACTTCCACTCTCCCGTTCATTCCAAATCTGTACCTTCTCAGGTCTTATACATTTTAGTTTATAGCATTCCTCTTGTTACTTAGACCAAAATCTTTGTCATCTTTGACTCCTATCTTTATTTTTTTTCAACCTCTACACTTGCTTCTTCCAACAAATCTTTAAACTACATCCCAGTTGTTCTTTAATGGATATAGAGCTTCAATTTTGCAAGATGAAACGAGTTTTGGAGATTGGTGGCACAATAATATGAGTGTAATTATCACTACATAACTGTACACTTAAAAATGTACTCTCACTCTCAATATACTAATCTGAGCCACCATTATCTGTTACTAGAATTCCTACAACAATCTTTTAATAAGTCTCTCTAGCTCTTCCCCCATCCCCTTGCAAGCCTCTATATACAACATGCAAAGTGATCCTATTAAAGTATAGGCGAGATCATACCTTTCCTCTAATGGTCTCACCTCTCACTTAGGGTAGCAGCTAAAGTCAATGGTATGAACTCTAAGGTTCTAAGTGATCTGGCCTTATTACTTCCCTTATCTCATCTTCTGTGGCTCACCTCTTTACTCCCTTTACTTCAGCTACACTGGCATTTTTGCAGTTTATCTGACACTCCTACTTAAGATCTTTGAGCTTGCTTTTCCTCCCACCTGATATCAATAAGGCTAACTCCTTCACTTCCTAAGATCTTTACTTTAAAAATTTACCTTCTCAGCACATTAAGTTTTAACTTAAAACTTTGAAAATACTTGACATTTTATTTCTCCTCTCCTTTATATACTCTCCTTAGCTCTTGTGTAAGTCCAAATAGACCAACTGTTGTAGTAAAAACAAAATAAAACTTAAAACCCAGACAGTTGCAGTGATGTAATTCAATAATTTTTTTTTTTTTTTTCTAATGCATATAAGAGGCCAATGTGAGTTAGCAGAGTGGGATCCTTCTCATTTTGTTCTTATCTGTATTCACGTAGGTACAGGGAAGGAGAATGTGGCAGATAGTATTTTCAAAAATAGCTACACTTTTCTCTCATTCCATATGCTCTTACTGCAAATTGATATTGACACTTCTCCAATCAAGAGATGGATTCTTGTTCTCTTCATTTGAATTTGGGTGTGCTTATGAGTATGAAATAAGTGACACAATTTAACTTTAGAAGTTAAGTCTAGTTCATTTGAGATGCTCCAATATCTGTGCTATGAGGAAGCCCAGGCCACGTAAAGAGATAATGTTTTGGTCTTCTGGAACAAAGTTCTGGATGAGTTCCCAAATTACAATCACTATTAGTCAGACAAGTAAGTGAAAGAGTTTTCACATTATAAGGTCCCAGCCACAGAATTAACTCCAGCCATTTAGTATTGCCAACTAAAGACACAGCTATAGCAAAGCATAGGCAAACCATCCCTGCTATTTCTTGTTCACATTTCTAATCTATAGTTCCATGAGCATAAGAAAATTGTTTCTTACCATTAAATCTGAAGATGATTTGTTATGTAGCAATAGAAAACTGGAACAGAAGAAGATTCTGAAGAAGGCACATATCCTTTTAACTATTTTGGCTAATACCACATCATTGCTATCTATCATCATTCCTTTGATCAAAATTCAGTCATTTGGTCCCATCTAACTGCAAGGGCTCCAGCCACATTTAAAGTCTGGAAAATGTAATCTCAGGATGTGACTAAGAATGTGATTATGTTGTTATGCATTATCAGCCTCTGCCTTAGCCTTTCACTATTTACCATACTGTATGTTATTTACATATCTTTATTCTGACTCCTAAGCTAGAAGTGAGCTGCTTGGAACTGAGATTTTTTTTTTTCCTGATTTGCTCACATCATACTGACACATAGTTGGTACATATTAAATTTGTTAAATTGAAGGAAATTTTTAATGCAAAAGTTTACATTTTAATGATGGAGTGAATGGATTTCTGGTTGATTCATTCCCTGTAAATTTACCTTGGAGTTCCTTTCTTATTCAAAAGTAACCACACTGAACTTACTTACATTTACATAGCTTTTACTTATAACATTACTTTTATTTAAAGTATTTATTTTTCAGGATATTTCATCTCTGGTACATCTTTCCTTTAGTGGCCAGACAAGAACATATATCTTCATGTGTTTCGTTAATAAAAATAATCTAGCAAATATATGTTGAGATGTGTTATACAAAAAGTATAATCAACAACCCACAAGTAAGTTTTCTGAAATGTGATTCCTCATAAATTAAGTAATATTTTCTATGCTTATTCCAATAGTATTTGCTGATTAAAAGAAGTCTTTTTTTTTCATTTTTTCTTTAGAGTACTACTTTTAAAATATCTTTATATCGTAAAGGCACAACATGAAACTTTAGAACATTTTACTGTTAACAAAAGTAATTTTTTCATTAATAAATTGGATATAATCTATGTTTCAATAGTCTCCTTGAAAATTTTGTATATTTTAATTAATCTTTTTGCCAAATATGATTAGATTATGATTATTGTTTAATTTATGTGGTAACAGAGACCAAGAATTTTGAGATCTTTTATTTCTATCACCTTTGCTAGCAGTCGTATTAACAAGTTGATCTTTAATCCACAGTTATTTTTTGTAGGAATTTAAGTCGCCCATTTATTTTGTGAAGGATATTTTAGTTAAAGCAAGATTTTTAATCCATTAATCTTTTTCAGCAGGCGATAGAGTGTAAACTACTACAAAATATTTGTCCTTTGTGTTTGTAAGTATGAGACCTCTGTTTACTTACTGGTCGTCAGGAACCACGTTCAACTCTTGGAGGCCAACCACAGTAATTTGTCTTTGTCACCTTCATATGTGCTCTCACATTTTGAATTTCTTTTTCCAAGAAGGGACCAGGCTGTTTTAAGGGTTCGCCTCATTAGACCAGGTCTACCTGGCTAATCTCTCTGCTTTTTGATTAACTGCAAGTCAACTGATTAGTAGCCTAGTCACATGAATAATACCCCGCCATATTCAGAGGTCTCTTCCATATTCAAAGGAAAGAATTATCCAAAGCATATACACGAGAAGAGAGCAATCTGGGGTTAGTCTTAGACTTTTGACTACAAGATGCCAAAAAAATATAAAAAATAAAAAATGCATGGCACAGTTGCCTCCTCAGCATTATGGAACTTCACTCTCTTCTTAAGAAATCTCAGGAATTATATGTGACCTGTAACTGAGTAAAGATACTAGCATCGATCCTTATTAGCTACGGGTAAAACTTAACTCTTTTTATTATTTAAATAAAAACAACACAAACAGAAGCTCTAATATTTTGTTCTCATATAAAATGAACCATCATGTCTATATTCTAGAGTACATTCACATTCTTTTTGAGTCAAACCATATAACATATATACACATCAAAAATTCAGAACTGTGTTGGTAGACGTGGATCTCAGGGTCTCATTGACTATAAATATATACATGTTAGATGGATTTGGTATGTTGTACCTGAATAGGTTATAGTAAGTACTCAATAGAAAGTTATTGAATCAGTAATTAAGGAATCGAGGAAGTTGTGAGAAGAAATGCACCTTAAAAGAAAAAAGTAGTGGCTATGAAAGCTTAGGACCAAAGCAAAGGCTTGTCTGTTAAAAGAAATTTGACATTAAAAGACTTGCATAGGATCACATTACTCACACTTTAATTAGACATGCCTCACTCCCACTTTCTCTCAGCCTCTTTAAGGGTGATGGTGGGTGAGAGGTATGAACTGAATGAAGAAAACGCAGGGTTATTAGAATCTCTGTAAGACACAAAGAATAGAGGACAGTATTATTTTGTGGTCAATGTGATTTTCTGAATCATCCACTAAGTGGTGAAATGACTGTAAGAGGGGAAATTAAATAACAGAAAGAGTTGAGTCATAAAGGATCATGCAAGAGTATTTATTATACAGACAAAACTCTGGGACCAGAGCAGCCAAAGCCAGAGAAAGTGGAAGCATTGCAAGTTACAGAATCAGCTTCTGAATCTGGAGGAAAAAATGATCAAGGGAACCCTGTCTAATGACTTACAGAAAATGTTGGGAGAGAATGAGGATAGTCAGGTCTCTGGCCCTGGGTTTATACAGAAACTCGCTCTATGAGAAAATACTATTATGACTCTATTGTTCTCCCTTTCCTACTCTCCTGGTTGTTGAAGCCTGGGAATACAGCTAGAAAGATAAATAACAGGTTCTATGAAAGTGACCTTCTCGAGTCAACCTCTGAGCATGACTTAAAGCCTCCTGTACCTTTCAGACAATAATCTTTTAGTTTTATTAGAACAGAAATTGGGAGGGAGGATATTTTTCATTGGGGGTTATGTCCTTCACAGTCCAGGGACTATTTATTCTCCTGTATAGAGACAATTCATTATTTTGATGCTTGATCTATATATATTCATTTACACATAACTTCATCTAATTTTCCCTTAACACAACTTTTATAATATTGTTATTTGCCATCTATTTCCTATGTCTATGCACAGAAATGGACTATTTTTAAAATAAGAAACATTTTTTTCTCTTCATCTTTGTTTTAGTCTCACATTCAGTATATTTTCTACTCACTTGTTTGCTTCCAGCTGCACACAGCTATATACATAGAATTATTCTTGATTTTCTTTGTGATTAGACTCATTAATTGTTCTAGTCTTGCTATTTTTTCCAATTCTGTATTATTACATTGCTATTGTATAGTCTAAACTATTTTTTTCTCTGCAATAAAGGCACCTGCATATAAGTTGAAAATTTTTCATGTTAAAACATGGCAACTTTTGTTATAGAGCTCATGGTAATATCTCACATAGAATAAATAAATTTACAGATATATCAAGACAAGAGGTGTGCTATTAAAATAAGGAAGTTCAAGTAGTTTCAACAAAGTGCTAAAAGACTAAAATAAATGCTAAGTAAAAGACTAAATGTAGACATGACTAGAGGGAACATTAAATGACAGAAACACCTATACGATAAAAGTTTTTCTTAAGGACATAATTTTTAAAGAATAATTTCAAACTTTTAACCTACTTAGGGCAAATTTTACGTTTAAGTCTTAAAATGAATTGTGATTAGTGCTTAGATATATGTTTTGCTACTCTAAAGAAATATGAAGTTCAATTATTATACAAAAAAGAAAAAAAAAAAACCTGAATGATAGTGCAAATTGTTGTTCTGACTGATTTAAAATTCTTGTGGTTACTCTGCATCCTTGAAATTTGTGATGCTTCTGACTGCCATTTAATTAACTACTCTCCTCTTCCTCCACCTGTAGTTGTAAATACATTTACGTGTTCTAAAAGGCCACTTGTTTTCTGATATAAACTACCTGCTTATAAGTCCTACACATGTAAAGAAGCTAGATAAAGTGAAGAACAGGTTTACCTACCCAGAAATATGAGAGGATACAAAACGATTACAAGAGGATAAAGCAAATTTAAAAATGTTTATTTCGTTAAGTACATTTGGCAGAATCACAGTTCATCTGGCTATTTATAATTTATTACTTCCTGATGGTACAGCAGAAACAGTGGCGTTTATTACCACTCAGAACATGATTTATAGGAAGCAATGAACTATCATGTATATAGAATGCCAAATTAAAATTTTTCAATTTATTGGGTTACACAATAAAACACTTAATTGAAAAGGTCCCTAGCTGCCCAGGGAAAATGTGAGGCCACCATGAAACATAATGGAACTGTCCTCTACCCTGTCATTGTTGTTCAAGGCCCTAGAGCCTTGAAACAAATTCACTAAACTTTTCCCTAAAGGCAAAGATCAGAGGTCTCTGTAGGCACTTCTAATTAAGAGGTTACTTCTACTGAAATATGTCTTTGTCAGATCATCTAAGTTTCAGATCTTTGTAACATAAGAGTGTCAGGCAGTAGTATAGCTGATTTTGTTGAATCAGGTGTCAGGGTGCTTGTGTTCGAATGCTGCTTTATGATTTTCTGAGCAGCACTTCATCTCACCGTGCTAATTTCCTCAACTATAAAATTAAGGTAATAACAATTCATGAATAGAATTACTCGGAAAACTAACAAATAACACATGTAAAGTTATTTGATCAGTGCCTAGTACAGAGTATATGTTCAGTAAATGTTAACTGTTATTATCTAGTTTAATTTGTTTTAAAATCATTGCATGTTGAGCCCATCCAAATGAGATTATCTGAGATTACGTCTCAGTTTTCCATAATCCTAAAATCAACACAACCAAATCTGTTACATTAGGTCCTGATATTGTCCTGAGATACTTCCTTCCTTTCTCTCCGCCTAAGATTTTTAAGACTGCTGACTCTATTAATGCCTGGTTATAATCTTTCCATGAAAACTGCTTTTCACAACCTGTACTTCACTGAGATTGCTTTCCAGTATTTTACTGCACTAATTAAAGAGGTGACATGGAGTAAGGGGAATTAAAAAAGGCTTTGAAAACAGACTAGCTTCAGTTTAAAACTTGGCTCTAGATGTTAACACTGTAACCCTGTGGAATTGCTTAACTATTGTCAGCTTCAGTTTCCATATTATAAGATGCACGTTATTTGGATTAAATTTAAAAAGATACATGGAAGAGTGATATATATTAGATGCTCAGTAAATTATTCTCTAAGTTAATTTTTTCCCCTAAAGTCAAAGGCTCTGTAGAGCCTTCATTGAAATCTTTACCCACTATAGCATCATTCCAGCATTTGAATAACCCTTTACATTCTCCTTGAAGATCTCAGTATCTTTCCTTTTATGACATGGACCTTGATTTCCTCAAAGTGGGTTGAACATTTCTTCCATAGTTCCCATCTACCACTTTAACTTTTTTTTTAAACTTTCATTTCAGATTGCACATTAAGCTCACAAATAAATCTCTAATACCCTCATGTAGATTTCATCTTCTGATATGATATCAGAATCCCAAACTTTGCAGATGATTCCATAACCTAGATCATTAACCTAGCACCTCTATAGAGATTCTAACATCCAAAGAGGTTATCTCTGCTATCATACTTTTGGCCATGTTAATTTCCTAACTACCCTATAATAGTAATATCAAAAATTTTGAATTTTTAAAAATTTTCTTTTATGTTTTGTTTTACTTTTTCTTTGTGGTCCGTGTTCCTATTCATCCCATACAATGATTTGAGATTAATAGTTTAATTTCAGTTGATTCAAAATTGTAAAGGGTCAAATTATTCATCCTGATGTTATTTTTAAAGAACACCAAAACCATAAATTTACTCTTCAGCATCATCAACCAAGCTATTAGCTAAAACTTGATTTGCCTATTTTCTGACATTGTTGCTGCAGTCACTTTAGACATATACCCTCCCCTCAATATTCAAAACACCTCTCTATGTAATAAACACAAAGATGTGATTTTTTCCACCAGAGAAACATTACTCTTTCTTTCTCCCAGCTATTTGAGGACAGTTATCATTAACTTATTTTGTGCTTTTCTTTCTTCCTGACTAGACCTTTAGGTTTCTTAAGGATACAGTCTTAACTATTATTTGAATCAATATAGTATAATGAAGAGAACACAGGTTTTGAAATCAAACAGACCTAAATCCAAATCTCTGCCCTATTACTTTTGAGTTTTAAAACTTAAAGTTATTTTACTTTTTGAATGTGAGTTGCTTCACCTATAAAACAGAGGTGCTACTCTCTATATTAGAGTAAGAGGGCACATAGAAAGTGGTAAGTGGTAGATGCTTACCTGTTTTTTACTATCTTTCCTTTCCACTATTGAAACCCCTGAATTGTTTGGTAATTTGCCTTAAATATAGTGAACACTAAGTAAGTTTTCAGAGCAGGAATAAATTATAAATTTACTATAAATGATAAATGTTATTTTAAATATTGTGTATGTTTAACATTTATTTAATATAATTTAATATTTTAAATATATAGCATTCATTCAGGTAACTCAGAAAATCTTATGATAATTTCATAAAATTTTTATCATTTCTTAAAAAATTACCCAAATTTCTGCTGAAATTACATTAAAATACAAATATGATTGGCATAAGAATACTGTCAACTGAATATTTTTCTACTGAGGTTTTTCAGATGCTATATCTTCAAAATTCTTAGCGACTTTCTGCACATTACTATATTTTTACTGAAACAGTAATACTTCTAGAAAATCTCTCTGTCGCATTCATTTTTGTAACAGCTAATATGAGAGTGCCTGCTTATAGCAAATTTGAAAAAAATTAATTTAGCCTCATTTAAATGAATGATAATTTTTCTCTGGTATTAGGTTGATTTTCTGGGAATATATCCATTACAAAAATTGATATTATAGAAGATAAAGTATATAAATAATCTATTCACTCTCCCAGATGAAATATAAATCTCTCTCTCTCTACCTCACATGCACACACATACACACACACACACTTCTCATATGCTTCTTGTCAGTTAGTTCATGAACAATTATATCAAGTTTTCAAGAAACAGATCATTTTCAGACCTAATGTACTTTTCAGGATGTAGTGGGTAGCAGGAGAAGAAAATCCTATCACTATAATATGGGAGAAAGGCAGATCTGAAGCACTCCTACCTTCTCCAGAGAAAAATAGATGGAAACCCTACTTTTTAATATGTTAGGAATCAGGGATAAATTGACTAGCTGCATAAGTTTTTTATGGAATTAAGTGTATTATAAAATGATTCAACATTGCATTTAGCCCAGTAAATTAAAAATGTTTGACTCCTGCCTTACTTTAGCGAATAAGAGTCGTATACTATAATCAACATAAAATGACACTTTAATTAAGTAGAAGAGAAAAATTAGTTTCTTGAAGGGATAAAGGTGGCTGAAATAATAAAAGGAAATGCCTAACAGGTGAATACAAGAAGAACGAGAAGCAAGGCAACAATGGTGATCTTAGCAGGGGCAACTCATTAAAATATATCTAAATCTAAGGCATTGCCATCAGGATGACTTATCATCTTGCATTCTTGAGTGACTTCATTTAAAATTCAAATTTTCATGAAAAGAAAGAATGAAATTTAACATGTTTGGATAATGTCTGCTTCCCCAAATTGGATTTTGTCTTTTGCCTTTACTCACTTTTCTTGCCTTGAACGCATGAGATGTTTGCCTTCTGATAATTATCTAGTGCAAGAGCTTAGGGAAAAGGGAGCAACTTAACCTAAGCCATGTTCCTAGTTATTTTTCAACCCAGTGGAGTTGAGAGCATTACTCTGAGATTATGGAAATCTGATTAAAAGTAAAAAATATTTTGATTTCTCTATTATTATCACTACTTAACTTATGATTTTTTAGAGAAAACCACAGAAAACATGAGTAATTTAAGAATGAATTAGATTTTCCCCCAGGATGAAGAGATAGTATAACAAAGAGAAGAAGAATGGAACTATAGGAAACTATTAAAAACACTTATGGGGAGGAGGTTAATATGTGTGCAATTATAAAAGAACCCTGTGCAGAACAACAATAATAACTATATATTATAGGAGGTTTATAACATCTGTAGGTTTATAACATCTATATAAAAAGAATAGCTCAAAGAGCAGACATAGGTTAATAAAAGTATTGTAGGTTTTTGTGTTTTCTGTGATTGGCAAAACACTAACGATGGTTATAATAAGTTAAAAATATATATTGTAAATCTCTAGAATAACCACTAAATGTATAACAAAAATTAATAGAAGAGGTAAAAGGGAATAACAAAGGTAATTCCTGTGCAGAAGTCAGGAAAATAATAATAAAGAAACAAGAACATATGGGACCAAGAAAAGAAATATTTAGCAAGATGTTTTATTATTATTATTATTATTCATAAGAAACTATTTTAAGTAAAAAGAAACAGATTTGTATTAAAAGTAGGGAAAAGGTACCAGGCTTGAAAAAGATATATCATGTAAGCTGAAGAAGCCAATAGCAAAGCAATCTGGACATGCAACTTGCAAAGTTTCAGCCTCAGGTTCACAGAGGAGAAAAAGGCCAATTCAGAGCTGAGAAGTAATAATCAAAAAATAGCAAACAATCAAATAGAGTTGTCGTGAGCATAAAATAAAATAATGCATTTGAGACTCTTAGCCAGAGTTCGGGACACTTTTACATAAAAACACACACAAAAAAAGGTTAGTAGTTATTCATAACGTAAAAAACAGGACCTAAGGAACAACAGATATATCTTGGGCTAAAACAAATGGGTAGATGAAATGTATTAATTTCAGTGTATAGATATATTTATTTGTTCTCCCTGTATCTAACAGATATCATTGGCAGGACAAGTCAAAAAAAAACAAAAATTCATAGGACAAATCATTTAACAAGACTTTAAGGAGACAAATTGAGGTAAGAAGTCTATTAGTTTCTTTGATAAGAGACTCTAATGTATTAAACCCCACTGTAGCAAGAGTAACATTTCATGAATTATCAGTCCAATTGTCCAGAAATGGTAGTCTGTTAGAATCAGTTTAGCTTTGATCATTGATTTTTGTAATGCTTGTATCTCTTAAAAATAAAAGGATATTGAAATACTATGATAGATATCAAATTCAAGATTATAATAAATACCAAAAGAATTTTAAGAACAGAGGCAGCTACTGTGTCATTCAACTCAAAGTTTGCTGCAGTAGTAAACAACTTCAAAATCTCAGTGACCTACAATAAAGCATTGTTATATTTCTTGCTCATATTACATGCCCTTCTTAGATCAGATAACAAGTCTGTTATAAATCTTCTTTAACTATGACCCAGGATAAAGGCTGAGCTCTATCTAGGATGTCCAGATAATATAGTAGAAAGAAAACATGACTCTTAAGACATATCCAGGAAGTAGAACAAGTTACTTTTGTTTATACTTTATGGGCCAAAGCAAGTCATATGGCCAAGTCAGTGAAGCAGGATATTATAATTTTTGGATAAGGAGAGACAGAAGGTATTTTGAACAGTATTAAAATCTAACACATTTGCTATTGAATAGTTCTCAGACAACTTTTAATTGTGCTACCAAGTTATCACCTCAAGTTGGTTAGGAATCAAGTCATTAAGAGTTCACTGAAAACTTCATGGATATATTATAGATTCAAACATAATTATTTCACAGAAGATAGGCCAGGAAGTCAACTCATTCTCCATAAAAGTGTTCTGAAAATAATACAATAGGGCAAGGAACTCAAAGAAAAACAAAAATGGAGTAAGCATAGATTGAATGGAATAAAAACTTAAGAAGAAAATAAAATAATTGGTCATTTTTTAAAACTTGATTCTAAAATAAATAAAAATCAGAAAATATAAAAACAAAACCTAGGGGAAAATAAGAACTATTTAAAGTTTGGATACAATAAAGAAATAGAAAAGAGATACAAATGTATTGTTCCTTGGGTCTTCATTTCCCAATTTTAAAAGAGCTGATGTGGCATTGGGGAAAATTCCAGAGAGTAACAGTAAAAATTAGCAGTAAAAATTAACAGGATTGGAATTATTCCCTGTTTACTGAAGCTGGGTTATGTAGGAGAAGTTTGAAATTCTGGCAACTCAACAAGAGCAACAGAAAGATAAAGTTTCTATTATTCAGTTGTGATGATGAATTCAGGATAATGTTGTTGAATGCTGAAACTTTTTACTGTTCATGAACCTAACCTACAGAAGACAGGAAACAAATATATCAGTTCTGGCTGAGTGACTTTATGATGTATTACATTCCTGGGTTTCTGTTTGTTTTTGGAGCTTTGCCTTATGGAAGGGATTTATAATTGCAAAATATTTTGTGGAATTTATTCTCAAAAGAAACCATATGACTCTAGTTTTTCTTGGTATTTCACACATTCATGAAATAGCAAATTGTAACATAAAAAGCTATAGTAAAGGCAATACAGATGCTTACTTTGGGGCTATTGAAGCAGAAAACTGCAAGTCAAACTTGAATTTTGATAAATGGAGCTAGGAAATTGATAATTATTTTTTAATGATGGTATTATTCCTCATTGGAAGCAATCAAACCAAAATACATGAACATGGGATCCAAAGTGGACAAGGATGACTAAAGGATAATGCAAAAGAGAAAGGCAAAGGAAATCCTAATTAAATCCTCGGGTAAACCTGTAAACACATTCCAGAAAAATATTCTCATAAATAATTAATATGATAACTATTGAAATCATACATAATTGTGACTTTTATTTTAAATGGTACTCTTTCCTGTTTATCTGTTTTATCTTTCCTTGGATAAGCAAGTTTCTAAAGCTTGTGGTCTACCCTTCCAGATCTTTGATCATTCTCATGCAAATATGTGCAAATTCCTAATATCCTGTATAGATAGCTTTCTCTCTCCCTCCCTCTCCCCTCTCTCCTTCACTTCTCCTTCCTTCCTTCCTTCCTTCCTTCCTTCCTTCTTCTTCTTCCTTCCTTCCTTCCTTCCTTCCTTCCTTCCTTCCTTCCTTCCTACATGAAAATAATCCTCATTTGTCTTTAAAAATTTATAGCACCTTACATATTTGGCTTGTACATAAATAATAGCATTTCTCCAATATACTTTTCCAGTATGAATTACATAGAAATATAAATCCAAGACAATTGATATAGATTGCCTTTAAGAACTACATATAGTATATTATACATTCCTAGGATTTGTCTCACAATCTGTTACAAAGGACTATGTTAATTTTTCTATTAGTTTAGATCTTATTTTATACCTTATAGCATTTATACTTTTCCTCATATAATTCCTATTCCTTTCTTGTTTAATAATTTCTATATATTTCATAGTTTTTGGCACTATTGTTAATGGACTACTTTTTAATCTTTATTTCTAACTGATAATGACTACTATGGAAAATATTTTTATATCCTATTACCTTATCAAATTAATTTATTAATAATAGAATGTTTTGTTATGTTGCTAATCATATTATTTCCAAATAAGGATAATTATACCTATTTTATGAATATTTATCTATTATTTCATTTTTATTTCTAGTTTATTAACTTAAAACAGTTAAGCATATAATAGTAATAAGAAGCCTCCTCTCTTATTCATAAAATTAAACATAACACTTTTAAGATAACTCACCTTTATAAATAGGTTTTTATTAAATCTTTAACTATATTTATATTGCTATTTCAAACCTATTTTACTTAAATATTCATTATAAGTAGGAGAAAATATAGTGTATTTATAATATAAATTGTATGAAGTTGTAAAAAAGTGAATTACATGTATACCAATTCAATAGGCTGGATTTTATCAGGTGATTTTTTTCTAACATGTATTATGGAAGTAAATACTTTCTGTCTTTTTTGTTGATATAATGCACTATATTAACATATTACTTGATGTTGAACTAGCTTTCATTCCTAAAGTAAATACTATTTTTCATAGGGTATTTTAGTAGCAGTTGACCTAGGTTATCCATCATATCCATCCTGAATTGTTACAAATTAGTATGCAAATATGTATCCATCTATTATCACACCACTATTATTGTTAAAAAATGTGACAAGTATGTCATTTTAACAAAATTATGTTTGCATATTTAATGCCATTTAGTGGATACCTAGATACTTTGATGGTACAGATATTTTACTTTGTACATTTATATTTATACTCATAATTAAGATGGATCTAGGTGATATTTCTGAATATTTTATATTTGTCAACAATACTAAACGAGTTCACATGTATAAAGCACTTAGAACAATGCCCAGGCATTGTTCTAAGTTAATAAACTAGAAATAAAATAGGTAATATAATAGGTATTATATAAACTAGAAATAAAATAGGTATTATTTTTTATATTCATAAAATAGGTATTATAAGCATTAAAACATTTTTGTTTGTTTGTTTGTTTTTTTCATCCACATCCAGCAGTTTCAGTGGTGGCTAGCCAGCAACAGAGATTTTAGAGTTACAATTAATAGGATTTTACCAAGTGAGTAAACTGAGGAAAGAATGGAAAAATTTGAGAGCATTTGCAGGAAAGTGACAATAATTTTCTTTATGAAATCTAATTTGGATAAGAATAGGAAATAGATGGTAGACAGTAAAAAAGTATTGCGATGAAAGGATTTGAGGACCTTAATAGGGTAAAGGAGTTTCATATTTGGTCTAGTAGAATAAAACCTGTAAAGTAGGGGTTTGTTTGGAGAGTGGGATGCTCCAAATCAAGAGAATGGGATGCTCCAAAATCAAGAGAATGGATGCAGTATGATTTTTGGTGTTAATGAAGTATAGTACCCTAGGAGTAAATGCTTGAGATGAAATAGAGATCACTGTCTTTGGAAGTGAGATGACTGACAAAATCAGAATCTCAAATAGTGTGTGAATCATTATAGATTTTGGAATCATCAGTAATCATGATAAGATTAATGGTAAGTGGATTTAGTGCTAAAATATTTGGTGAAAAGGAGAGAGCAATAGGAAATAGATTTTAAATGCATCAGGAAAGGGTAACATTTGGTTTAGTCAAAAGCAATGAACTCCAAAGAGCTGAGGTTAATTTTATTATTTATATCCTCACCATCCTTATTTTAATTTTAACTGGCTTTATTACATTCTGGGAATGGTATTTATTTAAAACAATCACCACCTATAATTACATTTTTGTCTTATCCTTGACATATTTCTAGGAATATTTTCTTTTTGTATGTTACTGCTATTGTTATTCATGTAAAAAGATTTATGGTTTTTATATTTTTTCCTAAATTATACCTTTTATTATTACATAATGTCTTCCTGGGTCCTACTTTCTTACTTAATGCTTTGACCTTATGTTGCACATTTTTGCTATTATATTGTTACTCAGGTTTTTTCTCAGTTTCTGAAATCTCTGTTCATTTCTGTAACAATTCTTTTTATATCTCTGCTTTATATTTTTATTGCATTATTCTCTTATAAAAGCATATAGCTGGAAATAATTTCTAACCCACTAATACAGTCTCCGTATTTTAAAGGAGTATTCAGTGTATTTATAAGTGATGTATTAATAATGAGTATACTTTATTTTTTCTCTTGTTTTCCTTTGATGTGGACTTTAGTTTCGTGTTTCGTTTTTCATTGTTACTGACAATAAATATTGATTATTTTCTTTCTGTTCTGATTAATTTGAAAAAAATTCCAAGGTTTTATTTTAATTTAAATTTATTAATGAATAGACTGTATTTTTATAGCACTTTAAGGTCATAGCAAAACAGAGTGGAAAATAGAGAGTTTCTGCATATCTCCTCTCCCCTATACACACAGCCTTCATTACCATCAGCATACCAGTGTGGTGCATTTGCTACAATCGATAAACCAACATTGTTACATCATTACCAATCAAAATCCATATTTGCATTAGGTTTCACTCTTTATGCTGTACAATCTATGAGTTTCAACAAATGCATAATGACATGTAACCACCATTATAATATTTTACAGAGTACTTTTACTGACCTAAAAATCCCTGTGTTCTGCATATTTATTCCTCTTTCTCTTTAAACTCCTGGCACCACTAATCTTTTTACTCTCTCCATAGTTTTGCCTTTTTCAGGATGTCATCTAATTGAAAGCATAAACTATATAGCCTTTCAGGTTAACTTCTTTCACTTAATAATAAGGATTTAAGGTGCCTCCGTTTCTTTTCATGGTTTGACACCTAATTTCTTTTTAGTGCTAAATAATATTCCAATGTCTGACCAATAACTGAATCAGAATATATAAGAATTTCTATAAATCATTTTCAAAAAGGCAGACAACACTATAAAAATGGCAAAAGTTTCGAACAGATTTTTTTATAAAAAATATTTGAATGGAAAATAAGAATATGAAATGTGTAAAGTATCATTAATCATCAGAGATATGGCAATTAAAACCACTTTGTAATAAACAACTCTACTCCCAACAGACTGGGAAATGCAAAGAACCAAACTAACAAGTGTTGGAAGGGATGTGGAATAACTAGAACTCTCATGTAATGTTATTTGGAATGTAAGCTGGTACAGCTATTCTGAACAACTCTGTGGTGATGTCTCCTAAGGATGAATATGTACATAATCCTTGATTTAGCAATTCTTCTTTTAGGTATACACCCACAAGTAATACAAGCAAATATTCACTAGCAGAAATGTATAAGCATGTTCATAGAAGCATTAACCATATGAGTCCAAAGTTATAAATACATTACATCTTTACCAATAGTAAAATGCATAATTATCATGAGAACATCATACAATGGAATGTGAAGCAGTAAAAGATAATAAATGGGCACTACTATATGCAACAATAAGGATAGGTGTCTAAACAATGTTGAGTGAAAGAGGCCAGATACAAAAGAGTACATTCTTTATGATTGCCTATATATAAAGGTCAAAAACCAGATAAAATTAATAAGATAGAAGCCAAGATAACATTATCTTTGGTGGAGATAATTCCTGGAAAGAAGCTTGAAAGAGTCTTGTTAGGGTTCCACGAATGTTCTGTGGATTGACCTATGGGATATTTTCCCAAGTATGTTGACTTTGTAGAAATCCATCCAAACTATACTTAAAATTTACCTTTTTCTTTCTTATCATAATAACATATTTACAACAAAGAAGTGTATATGAGGAGAATAAGAGCAATTGTAGTGGGTCAGGTAGGAGAATACTGACTTTAATTAAGGTAGTTGCAGTTTAAATGTAAATCATTAGAAAGAACTAAGATAGACAGGTTGTTTTGACTAAGTGGATGTCAGATAACAGAGAGGGAACTTTCAATGTGTATGTCAACCCTTAATCCTTATATAGGCTGTTTGTCATTGTAACTGTTAGAGAAACATAAATTAATTAAGGCAGCAAGAAGCTAAAAATGTAATAACCTAAACCAGTTCATAAAATACACCAGATAAGCTTTACTATTTGCCAATTATTAGCCTCTATAATCACCAAGCTCATCAGAAGAACAAGTAAAGCAATGTATATGAATAAGTTAATTTCACAGCCTATAATATTGTCAGCAAGAGAGAGATCAGGTCTTCAGTTCCAAAGAATTTCTTGAACTAACAGGCACAGTGTTTTCTATATAACCATAGGTACTAGAAAAATGCACCTCCCAAACCTCCTCCTGGTTTTTATTGCATGCTTTTGCAGAATGCAGTGATTTTCAGGAACCTATATATTGTGTTTAGTGGACCTGACAGTACTTAAGATTGAAATCCAAGGCCCATGAGATCGTCTCTTATTGAACCCTACCCGTCTGTGACCACATCTTTCTTTGCTCAGGTCTTTTTAGCCCTCATTATGGTTTTCTACCTTTCTCAAAGCTGTTGAACTCTTTTCTTCTTTTAATCTTCTGAACAAGCTGTTATATTTAAAATACTATTTCCTAAGACAGTGTAACAACTGCCTCTTTTTGTTTCCAGAATTTATATAAATATCATCTAATTTGAGAGACCTTAATTGGCTAAACATTTTAGAGTAGCTCCTAATTTTCCTCATTGTGACAAATTGTTCCCCTCCACCAATGGCCCAGATACTCCAAGGCTTCTTGTATCCACACAGTTTACAATGACACCTGATCTTTCTTCCATCAAGAGTTATAGTTCCAATCCCCTCCTTATTAATATGAGTTGACCTTACATTGACTAATAAAATGTGGAGGAAATGACAGAATATCAGTTTTGAACACAGTCCTCAGGAAGCCTTGCATTCTTGGAAACATGTGAATAAACCCAGGATAGCCTCCTGGATGATAAAAGATACATGGCCTAACACATCTGTCATTCTAGCTGGTAGCAGGCCAGATGTCAAACATTTTTTGTGGCTATTCCAGATCAATCACCTCTAGTCACCTACTATAGTCATATTAGCAAGCCCAACTGATATCAACTAAGTCTGGCTCACATCAGCGGAGCAGTCCAAATGAATCATAACCTTATAAATAATAGAAATATACTTCAGGCCATTACGATTGGAGGGAATTTATTATGCAATAATAAATAAATAATACAAACAACTGATTTGTTTTGTTTTTTTTTGAGCACTTACAATTACTTGATATAATTTAATTATTTGTTAATTAATTTCATCACCAACTTAAAGTTTATTAAAGGAAATTATTGTCTTTTTTCTCGCTTTAACCCCAGAGTCTAGACATACACATACATCTATATCTATATTTCTAACAATGCCTATAATTATATCTATCTTTTGTGAAAGAGTGATTTCAAAGAATATTCACTAAAATATTATCGTGATATACGTTACCTTGAAGATATATGCTTCTGATACATGTTGTTTACTTATTTTTTGATGAGACAGGTATTTTTAAAATGAACATTTTTATTATTAAAAATAAATTTATTCTCAAAATTAAATTACTGTAGAAATCAAATACAAATCTCAATTATGATTATAATTGTAAATGGGTTAAATTGATCCAGTAAAATATAAAGAATATTGAAGTACGTAAAAAATTGACCATGTAAAGCATATAAAGAACAGATCTAAAAATATGATTTGGAAAGGAAAATACTACAACTATGTCGAAGGTATGTCAGGTGACTGTAAGGATAAATATGGTAAGATAAAAAAAGATATTAGAAAAATAGAATTCAAGAAAAGATGTTAAAAGAGACAAAAAGAATTACTGCATTTTGAAGATGAGTATGAAGTACCATGAGTATATAGCATTTCTGAATATTTTGGGGCAAATTACACAAAATTACAATTAAAAAAGCAATATTTTATAGAAATGTAAGTGGAAAATGCCCTAAAAATGAGTTAACAATATAATTCCCTCTGAAAATTAATAATATAAATGATAAAAATTAATAAATACATGTTTCATGTATGAATATTTAAAATGTGACTAATTACTCAAAGAAGGAATCAGAGTTAATAGTTTTAACAAAAAATGCACAAAAAATGGAAACAATGAAAAAGGGCTAAATTTAAAAAATAAAAAAAGATAAAATAAATTATGAGTCAAGAATACTCTCAAACAAATGAAAAAATAAAAAGACTGTAACAAAACTAATAATATGTAGTAAAATATATAGGTAAAGAAAACTTTTAATCCTAAATGTTTTAATTATAACAAGAAAAATAATAAATATTTCAAATCCAACATCCAACTAAATAAACGAACAAGAGAATGGATCGTAAAAAAATAAAAATAAAGTAGTATAATTATGATAGCAAAGAATACATGGGTAATTTTGAAAAAATAGCAAAAATGATAAATCCAGAAAAATTTTCTACAGACTGAACATATTAGGCATTTTTTTTACAAATAAAATCATGAATAAGTAAAGAAAATTACAAATATGTTGCAATATCAGTAAGTAATGTGATATAGCTGTGTAGTTTAAATACATTTGAGAACCAAAAGAGGATTATGTCAGTTTACTAATGAATTTAAAAATCATAATAAAATGTAGAATAGTCTAAAAAATATAATTGATCAAAGATGAAACAGAGAAATAAAGTTTAAATATTTCACTAACTATATGAGAATAACAACCAATGCAACAGCAAATTATCTTTCAATACCCCTGTAATGATGCCTATTTTGAACTGTTTTATGTGAGATGTCCATAATTTTAAGCTATAGATTAAGCCTACATTATTAAAATTGCTTTATCACACAGAACAGTTAAAAGGATTTCTCACTGCTTTTTTGAATTCATCCTGTACCTTATAAACTTGCAAAGGAAAACATTTTTAAAAACACAGACAAAACTCTGTATGATATATTTGTTAATTAAATTAAGTATCAAGGAAAAGTTAAATATATCAGTATTAACTTGTGTTTATCCTTAAAATTCAAGAATGATCCAATTAGGAAATTCATTAGCCACAAATGAGATTTGATTAAAATGAGCTAAAAATAGATTTGATCAAATTCAACCTTCATTCCTAGCCAAACAACAAAACCAGAACAGGCTATTTCTCCAACATAATGAAGGAAGTATTATATCAAACCAAAAGCAATATTCATGGTTAATGCTTAAATATTCCACTGACATATGCATTTCTGTTAAAAAAAATCAAGAACAAGACTTTGGATGCTCATTCTTACCCTAAATCAATGACAAAAGCAAAATAATAAATCTTGAAATACAAGAAGAAACATTTTAATGTTGTATATTAATTGACTATCTGAACAGACCAAAACGGGAACTCAAAAGTATTAATCAGTTTCAAAATATTTTAAGGGCAACTTCCCTTAAAAAAGAAATAATCAACTCTAGAGATTATAATAAATAACCTCATTAGCAAAAGTTGCCCCAAATAAATAATAAATTTAATGATGTCTATAATTGTACCGTATGAAAAGAATAGGAAATGAACTGATGGACTAAATGATTTAAATAAACATAATGGGATAGTAAGTCCCTAGATGAGAATACTCAATATTGTCAAAGATGTATTACTTCTCATATTAGTTTCTTAATCTGTTCATTAGATTTACAACAAACATATCCATTAGATTTTAGAACTGAAATCAATGATTCTTAAGTTTATTTAAAAATGTAATATAGAGGTTTATGTATGAAAGGGTGATGGGAAGACTTGATTTATCATATAATAAAATAGGCTACCATTTTACAACAAATGAATGAATGGATGCAATTATTATAAAGTTATATAGTTATATATAATATAACTGTATTATATAATATACATGAAGTTATATATTATTTAGTTATATAGATAATAAGTGCATTGAATTTAAATTCAATAATATATCAAAACATAAAATATCAAGGTGATATTTCTTTTCAGTGAGTAAAAAACAGAAGTTTATCTCATACTTAACGCAAAGCAAAACTCAGATATATTAAATACTTAATATGAAAAATTGTATATTTGTTCATAAGAAGTCCATATAGGTAAATAACTAAATGATCATCATGTGAGAAAGAGCATGTAAAATAAATATAATATTTGGCTACATAAAATACAAAATAAATTTATATGATGAAAGATCATAATTAGGAAGGGAAATAAATATCAAGAGAACCACTTGCAACAAATGTAATAAACATGGGGTTAATGTTATAAATATATAAAAATATTTCTGCAAAAATATAAGAAAAATTTAGTCCCCAATTTTATACTTCATGAGATATATACTATTGTAACATTATAAAATTAATTGAAATAGTAAGCATTTTACAATGAAAACAATTCCATAACATAATCCATGTAAAGAAAATATTAAAAATTTAAACTTTTGTAAAATAAAGTTATAGACAATTAAGTCAGAAAAAACTCTAAAGATGTTTTTGATGTTAATGAAAGAAGTATATATATTCTTGATTTCATAACTTTTTCATGCATGAGTAATATTTATATTAGATGATGATCATTGGAGTATAGATTTATAAGGTAAGAATGATAAATGTTTTCTTTTAAAATTATTTAACATTTTCTATTTATAGAAAATATATACCAATATAGAAAAGTTTGGATATCTAACAATATAATACAGCTCATTTTGGGTTGGACTCCCCTTAGAAGTATAACGCTTAATACCCCTTTTATTTGCTTCCACCTAGCCCCTCCCTCTCTCCCTTCCTCCCTTTCTTCATCCTTTCCTTCCTTATTTCTTATTCCTTTCTCTCTTTCTTTTTTTATCTTCATTCTTTTACATGCACCAACTAATTTATTATCAGTCTAGTTTCCTATCTTTCAACCTATTTATAATTAATATCATGTTGCATATGTAGCATTCAATTTTGCTTGCCTTTAAAAAATCAATTTATATTATGACCATTTTTAATGTACTTAAAATATTTCTTATGAATGTAACTTTAAATGGCTATATGATATATCACAATAAAAAATGCTTAATTAATCCATATCATTAATGTTGGCCTGAAAACCTTCTTTATAAAAATATTTTTAAACTGCTTCTCTTGTTGCTATAGAACAATGCCAGCATTTCTGTCCTCCAAATGATTTATAAATATTTGGGTATTTAGAATTTAAGTTAACTTCCTGAATATACACAGAAATATTACCTTAACATCTAATTTAGTGTATGTTTAGTTTGTATGTGTTTGTGTATGTGTGTTTAAAAAGTTTAGCTATTCTAAAAGAGGCATCTCTCATGGAAAGATCATATTAATCAAATATACTTTTAACAAATTATAAAGATCAATATGACACATACCTAATTTCATTATTTTCTAGCTATTTTTTCTATAATTTTTCTAAATTGGTCATGCCTTCCTGATCAAAGAAATAAAGAAAAAAAATAGATTCAATTATATGAGCCCAGTAGAATTATTACGAAATGAAATACAAATATAACTACATTTTTTTTCTCTTCTTCTTATTTGCTTAATGTAAAAGTTACACTATCAGAAACAAAATCATCCATGGAGTCTTAAGCAGCAAAAGAAATACTATAGCCATCAGTTATTTTCAAATCAACACTAAAATAAAGGGTTTGAGACAGAAAACGCGTGCTCTTAACTGTAAATGAAAGCCACCACTCTGAACCATAATAGTCATGTCTGGGGAATTCTAGACATACTGTAGCTGTTTTGTGGAGTTCAGAGTAATCAATTCAAGCAATCTCACTTACTTTGCCTACTGTACAACGGTTGCACCTTAATTTTTTCCATTATATTTTTTCATCTATGACTAAAGATTAGAAAGTACCAGATCATGAAAGAATGCTATAGTGTTAGAGTTTGTATTGCTGTAATTTCTCCTTGCTTTGTGTTGTGAATTCTCTTCCCTTTTGTTCTTGCCTTTTATTTTTCCTTTTTATAAATGAAATCTGAATCAGTTATTACTGTATAAAAAGTAGGCCACTGATATGAACATCAAGAAAATTGTGATTTAGCAAAATAACAATGTGTTGAATTTGTGTAGCATCTTTCTTGAACATTAACCATGTTCACACTTCCTTCATCAGGCAGAATGGTTCTCCCCCTTTCACAGAGGAAAATTTAATGAAGAGGCAAAGAGAATTGTCAGATTTATTAAGATCTAAAATGGAAACAGAACTCAGAGTTTCTCAAGAATAAGCCACAGTTTCATACTGGGAGCTGCCTGTCTGGTTTTTCTAGGTAGACCATCTCAATTAAGTAGAGAGCTTGCTTCTTAACAGATTTATGCATGGGGAACAAAAAGTCAGGAGGGCCATATAATACAAATCCCAGTGCTTTGACATAAATGTCTGTAAAGAGGTACAAGCAATTTTTTCAGAAGTCAATATTCTCTAAATTAGTTTATGTTTATTTCTTTTTAAAGGAGACATAGAGCTGTGTGTGTATTTAAAAAGAACCACTTCTTTTTTAAGGAGACATAGAGCTGAGTGTGTGTTTAAAAAGAACCACTTCTCTTCCAAAGTAGCATTGACTGTGTACTCCATCTTTCATCTTAGAAAAGAAATTCTGACATGATATAATTGAATTTCAGAGGCTTACTTAGAAAGTAGACCCAGGCTTAGAGCTTTTAGTGGAATACAACAAAATTTAAAATATTAGAGGTAGCCTTCTTGTGACTCATTTTAAGTGGTTTTTTCTAAGTTGTTTTGTGCCTCTCCTTCTCTCTCTCCCTCCCTCACTCCATCCATCTCCTTTCCCCCTTTTTTCAAGGTTATTAAGTAGATACTACTAGAAACACAACTGTGCTTGAACAAGTTGAGTATATTTTTCATTTTAACATAAGAGAATGCACATTACGAACTGTGGATCAGTCTCACTAAGTGGGTATTAGAGAAGACATAGGCAATCTAAACTTTGTTTACTTTGGGGAAGATTCAAGGAAATGGGTCTTATTCTGGATGGGGTGCTTTCATGATGTAGGTACAGCTCTATGCCTGGGTCTCTTCATACATTTGATTTAGAAGAAGGATAGTTGAGAGCAAATCTAACACTAATTGATGAAGAAGTAACAGTCACCCATATTAGCCAGGTTAGGGGAATTTTGACACATTTTTCTAATGTAGCCATTGCTCATGTTTTTCCTAAATACATACATTATTATTATTGGTCTTGTCTTGTCTAGATATATCATTGTTACATTGTAGCCTTGTATCATGGTGATGTTTTGTGAAATTTTTAAAAAGTTGTATTTTCAAAATATTAAAGAGAAATAATTTAAAATAAAAAATTAAGGTAAACAATTATTAAACGTGAGGACAAAATAAAGGTATTCTGAGATTTATAAAACTGTGAAATTTAAGTATGCAAAATGTTATTTTTGAAACATTATTGGAGGAAATATTCTAATTAGAAGAGAAATAAATCTAGAAGAAAACATCAAAATATAAGGGTAATAATGTCAAATAAATACATAGTTTAATAAAAATGATAAAATAAAAATGACACATTTTAGAGAACTAAACTTCTCAAAAGATCCAAAACTATGTAAATTAATTTTTTATAAAATAAAATGCAAAGGAAAATGGAAGGCTTGCCTGAGCAGATAATAAGAGTACAGCATATACTATAGTATAGGCAACAAATTCCTTATAGTAAAAAAACAATATAGAACTAGTTTGGGGAGAGCAATAAACCAAAGAGTTAGAATAGAGAAGACAGAGGAAAAATCTATCTGTATGTGAGATTATTATATAATAAAAGTAGGAAAACTATGGTTAACTTTAGTAAATATTATTGGAGAATTTTATAGTTGAAAAAAATTAAGCTGGAGTTCTACCTTTTACCATCTGCATAGTTGGTTTCGTGAGTGAAATAAATGTGTGTGTTGTGAATGGAGAAGTGTGAGGGTGCTGCATCATCATCTCCTGGTCAGCATGGCTGAGTAGGAAAACACTGTGCTGGCTTTCTCCCACGACCACATCAAAATTACCGCCCTTAAGAACCACCTGAAAATTAGTTGAACAGAATTCTTATAGCTAAGGATATAAAGAAGTTATATCCAGACTGGTAGAAAGGACAGAGACTCAAAATAGGCTGGTCCCACACTCACATGTAACAGTTAAGAAACAAAAGGATATCTTTGCTGCAGCGGTCCCCTCTGAAAAGCGAGTCCCAGACCCACACTGGGCTCCCCAACATGGACTGCCAGTGCCAAAAAGAGCAGTCCCCACAACATCTGGTTGTGAAAATCAGTGGGGATTCCATTTGAGTGAGAAGGAGGACTGCTGGAAACACAGGCATTTTTTTAAGGGGCCTGCACATGGACTCACTGGCTGACTGACTCACTCACTCTGAGCTCCAGCACCGGGCAGAAGCTCAAAAAGCTCCAAGAACATACAGGGAGGAACTGGACTGTCTAGCTTCACGGCAAGGGCTAGAGATGAAGCTCTCTCCATCACTCTATTTCTTTGTTGAACCCTCCCCCAACAGAGCCCACAGGTGAGTGGTAGTGTTCCTTTGCTGAGCCCTTCCCAAATCTCAGTCTCCATCAAACTCACCCTTCCCTGAAGATTGCTTGAGAACCCACCCTGTCCAAGTCATGCACAGACCTGAACCTCTTTCAGCAGCTGATACCCATAAGCAATTGGCCTCTGCCAATGCTGAAAACTTCTCAAAAATCTCTGAAAAATCCACAAACCCCAAAGAAACAGCAGCTGGCCTTGGCATGCCCTGTGCCTCTTGTTAAGCCTGGTACTAATGGCAGCCTGCCTCATTTCATAGCACAGTCTCTCTGAGGTGCCTCCAAGCCCAGTACGGGCAGCTAACAAATGCAGATCACTTGGTGTCTTCTCCAAGGTGGCCCTGGTCTGAGTACAGGCAGTAGCTGACCTGAGCCTGGACCAGAGCCCCTCCCTGAGGCCACAGAATCAACGTACTGAGTGATTAGCTTTAGAACAAACCAGAGCACCACCAAATAGTTACAAAAACCATACACCCAAAGGTTGGATTCAGTGTACACCAGAACCCTGCTACAGAGAATCCCACTCTGTCATTTTAGCCCCCACACAACAGCTCATCTGTTGTAGTTCAACTGGTCCTCACAGCCAGTAAACTTGAGTGTCACTTCCACCCATTGATGTGCCAACAACAATCAAGGCTCAACTACAACAGCAGGACATACACGACCCACACAAGGGACACTCCTGGAGCATCTAGTTCAGGTGACCAGGGAGGCTGTGCCATTGGAACCCCAGGATACCTACTACATAAGACCACCCTGCCAAGGCTGGGAGACATAGCAGATCTACCTAATACATAGAAACAAGTACAGAGAGGCAGCCAAAATGAAGAAACAAACAAACAAGCAAACAAACAAAAAACATGTCCCAGAACAGGAGAAAACTCCAGAAAAAGAACAATGAAATAGAGGTGAGCAATCTACCAGATACAGAATTCAAAAGAATGGTTATAAGGATACTTAAGGAACTTAGTGAGAGTTTCAATAAAGAGACAGCAAGCATTAAAGAAAGACATAGAAACCATTAAAAAAATAGTAAGAGATGAAGAATATAATAACTAAAATGAAGAATACACTAGAAAGAATCAAAGGTAGATTCGATGAAGCAGAGGATCAGATCAGCAATTTAGAAGACAAAGTAGCAAAAAACACCCAATAGAGACAGAAAAAAGAAAAAAAGTATCAAAAACAAGATGAACTCAAAGAGTTCCTTACCAAAACAAATCATAATTAAAATTCCAAGGGTTAAAAACAAAGAGAGAATCTTTAAAGTAGAAAGACAAAAGCAGTTAGTTACCTACAAGTGAGCTCCCATTAGACTGTCAGCTGATTTCTCAACAGAAACTAAGATTACTATACCCAACAAAGCTATCATTTATAATTAAAAGACAGAAAAAGGCCTTCCCAGACAAGAAAAAGCTAAAGGAGTTAATTACCACCGTACCAGTATTATAGGAAATGTTAAAGGGACTTCTTTAAGAGAAGAAGGAAAAAAATAAATAAAAAAAATATGAATAATAAAATGGCAATAACTACATACAAATCAATAATTACTTTAAATGTAAATAGATTAAATGTTCTAATCAGAAGATATAGGGTAGTTGAATGAATAAGAAAAAAGACCTAAGTGTTCAGCAATAGACAATTGGATAAAGGAGATTTAGCACATATATACAATGGAATATTACTAGGCCCTAAAGAATGAAAAAAGAATAAAATTTTATCATTTTCAACAACATGAATGGACATAGAGGGTGTTATGCTAAGTGAAAAAAGTCATACAGAGATAGAAAATTCCATATGATTTCATTTATATGTAGAATCTCAAACAAATAAACAATCAACCAAAACAGAAACAAACTCATTTATGTAGAGTACAAACTGATAGTTGGCAGGTCAGAATTGGGTTGAACGACTGGGTTAAAAAACGTGAAGGTATTAAGAAATACAAATTGACAGTTACAAAATTGTCATGAAGATGTGAAGTACAGCATAGGGAATATACAATAATACTGTATATGATGTCAGACGGGTACTAGACTTATTAGGTGGATCACTTTTTAAATTATATATATAAATGTCTAGCCAATATGCTGTACACCTGAAACCAAATATAATACCGAATGTCAACTGTAATTGAAAAATAAATGAATAAAAAATAATAAAAATTTAAAAATATAAAATAATAATAATTTTAAAATTTAAAAAATTAAGCACTAAAAGAGAAAAGTAGATTAACTCAACTTTTTTGAAAGTACAAACAGAGAAAAAAGCAAGCAGTCACAAAAACTGTAAAAGGTAATATATAATTGGTGCTTTACAAAAGCTGAAAAGATATATAAAACTTATTCCAATGTTAGGATAATTTTTAGAAACATCACTAGAATCTATATAAGCTCTTTAAACAACAATTTAGTTGCTTAACTTGTCATTTTTATCAGTTATACATAAAGCTATGACACCATAAAAATAGTCTCATATGGAATTCCATTTTAGTTTTAATAATTTCCAATAATATTTTTCTTTCAATTAAGGAGCAATCATTTTCTGATTTAAATTCAGAAAGCCTAGCTTAATACTATTTTGTAAACTGATTATTTTAAAAGTCAGTATTTATATTAATTTTATATACTATTTCATATTTAACTTCAACTCTCAGAAGAAAAGAAATAGTGCCATTAATAGCCATCATCATATATTTAAGGATAAATAATTTGAAACAAAATTATGTTCTTAAGAAATATATTATTAACTGTTCTAGTTTAAACACTTTTAAGTTTGCTTCTATCTTTTTGACTAAGATATTGTCATTTTTTCCTGCAAATGAATTTACGAAAGGTGATTATTAAACTTAAAGGAAAATAATTATTTTAGAGCTTTAAATAAAACTTACTTAATACAAATGTTCAGTTCTTTCTGTTCTTAATACATTCTACTTAAGCTTAAATGATGTCATACTTTAGTATAATCAGTAAACATCAGATAATTTTTTATTACTAGGTAAAATTTGGAAAAATAATAAAAATTTCATATCAAATTATTTTGAATATTTTTCAGCTAAATCTTTAAGTTTATTTCCCTAACCCCATTTTTAATACTTTAATAAGATTATTCTCACAGTTTTAATTTCTTTAAAACAATACAAAGCAAAAATAATAGAATTAAAGTAAATGTATCATTATTCTAAGATATTTCACAACATAGAGTTATCAAGAAATAGATTAATGTATTTCTTTTATGTTTTTTCTTAATTTCAAAAGGTCTCATTTCTCTCTGGTTTGGGTATACTTATTAGAATGGAATATATGTTTACATTTACTTTATTAGGTGAGAGAATCTTGATAACTAATAATGAAATAATGCTGAATGCCAGCGAATCATCACATGCTTCTTTCTGAGTTATTGATCAGAATTCTTATAGTTATTCTTCTCTAATTAAAAATGTTTCTTAAAGTAGGGTCCAATTTTAAAATAAATATTTTTATCAGTTTCTTAATAATGTATCTTATTTGTGTCCAATTCTGTACACTAAGCTTTCACAAAACTCAGATATAACTTCCCAAGGAGATATTGTGATGCAGAAATTAGATTCTTGGAGAAATTTTGGAGTATATCAAAATAGTTTTGAAAGGAAAAAAAAGGGTATTTCTATGTTAAAAATAAATGTATATCTCAAGAAGTTCCTGCAAAGATGTTCTCTTATTACAAATCTTAAGACATAAAAAGAATATTTACAATATCTAAATCACAAGATCAGCATCCCATAAGAGCTACATAGATATGTATTAATTAGATCATTTGGAAAAAGAGAGAATGGAAGAGAATTAGGAATTCTATTAAGAATTCAAAAACTTGTTTTTAAGCACCATATTTAAGTTTTAGTTATTACCATTTTTAACAATAGAAATCAATATATTAAATAAATATACATTTAAAATAGGAAGTGTGTCTTTAAAAGTAGTTATATTCCCTAAGGCATCCAGGAAAGTTCATGTATTTACTTGAAGCTTTTTTGTAGAGTTTTAGCCTTAATACATTTCTACTATGAGGTTAATACATGTTCAAAATTTCAACCAAGTGATTTCTAACTTCCCTTAACCTTTCTTCATAAAGCTATTGCCATCTATGATCATAAGAGAGATTTCAGGAAATTTTTAAGTAGTAACTATCCGTCTATTGCAAATCAGTCACAATATTCCATGCATGCAGAGCAGACAGAAGGGGCCCAGGGCCAGAAAATTCTGACATTTAAAAGGTCCTGACACTATTCAGAGACTCATACCCAGTTACAAGACCAGGATAGTTCTCACACAACGGGGCTATTATGTAGCTGTGTGGCACAGTTCTGTTTCACATTTCTCTTTGACAGCATGACTCAAAAGGTTAGGAGTTAGCCATTAGATTTTCACCCTACACTTTAAAATAGACCCTTCAGTCATTTATTATGATTATTCATTAGGAAATTCTCTATGTTATTGTGAAGACTTGTACCTTGATTGAAAAAAGTTTGAGGAACTGATTATTAAATAATATGTCTATTGACAATATCATTATTTTTATTCATTTTAAAAATCTATACATCTGTCTTCATGTTTGTATGGTTTCCATTTTGAATTTGAGCACTATAAATGTGCTTCCATATCTTATTATCTGGTCACCATTAAAAGCATCAATTAAAAAATGGCATTTTTTTTTTGTTATATACATTATTAGTAGTGTATCTGTCTATAACTATGTGATAAGTATCGGGTTCGAATAATTTATCTAATTGGAACAATTCAACTATGAAAACTGTGATAATAGAAATGAACTAGGCAGGACCTAAAGGGAATGTATAAAAAAGATACAGAGCTGCCCCAGAAGCTCTTAGGACAGAGATCTCAGACCTGGGGACTGGATTAGACCAAGACCTCATATGATTATTTCCATGATCTCAGTTATCAAATACTGCAATTTGAATTCATACTCTGGTTTTACAAGTCATAGTCCAGTGCTCATTTCAGCATTAAACTAGGATTAATCTAAAAGTGATCAAATGCCTCATGGGTGTTCTATGTAACTGAAATATATAGCTCCTGAATAGCCCATTGAATATTTTTCCTTTTGAATTCAGCTTTTTTTTTTGCAAAGAATATGCATTCATATGAAGAAACCCAGAAGGACAATGGTGGATTTAATATCCTTAAATAGCAATTACAGTGAACATTTGTAGACCTTTCCTGAATGAATTTTTTCCTGTGGGTACAAGTGAATTTCAAATAGAAAAGTAGTTATATATATTATATTTCCTTATATGAGTGTTATGTGAAACTGTGTGTGTCTCTAAGAGGAAAAGCACAAACATCATACCCACACACTCACAATGCCCCACTGCTTCTCGTGTAGAGCACTGGTTCAGGGAGATGCAAAAGTGATGAATAATCCATGCTGTAGAAGAATGACTAAATAATTATTTGTGTAGTAGGAGCTCCTCAATATTTGACTAGCAAATTTCTTTATAGTTGTGATGGCTGAAAACATTGCGGTTTCTGAATGCCTAACTAATCCATTCCTCTTCTGAGGACATGTGATGAGGTGAAGGTGACTGAGTAAAGAGTAATTTTGAATGGAGACATATCTAGGCAACAAATTTTCATTTCAATAAATTTTGACAATTTAAAAAAATTTTAAACATTACAAATGATGTAAATGTTTCATCTTTCTCTGGTCATCCCTGATTATGGAGGTCCAAATGATTTGCCACTGAAGATGGGGCAGGACAAATAGAAGTTTCAAGTCTTAAAGAAATTTTGGGAAATTGTTGTTAATTTGCAAATTCCTATATGTTACAAGAAATTCAGAAAGTGCGTGTGTGAGAGATAGAGAGAGAGAGAGAGAGAGAATAACACTTTGCCTTAATTTCACCAGGTAAGAGTAAATGCTTTCATCTTTGCAATGTTTTTTTTTTTAAATAACACTTTTTGTTTGCTATCTTATGTGCTTTAGAATAGACTTAACTCACTTTTCCCATTAACTCTAAGATTTTCAAGTCAAAAGTGAGACTTAATTTTCTTTTTAACTTCTGTAGTACTTAGCTCATTCTAGATATTTAGCAAACTGCCATTGAAGATTTCATGGGTTATTATGCATAGCCTCAGACACAGCTGCTGTTCTAACAAAACGGAAAGAACCTTAGAGCAGAACTTGACATCAGAGTCAAGGGCACTGAAGTCATAAAAGGGTTATAAGAGTTCCTTCCAACATGTCTTGAGTAAACTATTAGAGGAACAGAAATTGTGATGACTTGGAAAGAAAAAGGGGCATCCTTCAGAAAGTTTGCTATTCAAAGAACAAAGAATTTTACTTGAAAAAAAAATTTTTAAGTACAGTGTCTGCTACTCTTTTTTTTTTTTTTTTGGAAAACATGGAAAGATGAAAAAACTTAAAAGTAATAAAATTTCCAGCACATATAACAAATATTTTTTACATACCATAAAATAGCAAACAAAAATGTAATTTAAAAAATCTCATTACAAAGATGAAAGCATTTACTCTTTTACATATTATTCTATAGATGACTTAATGTAAAAGTTAAAACATACCTGGAAGTTCCTAACATAAAATTGTAAAGAATAGACAGTCAGTAAGCTTTTCCTATATGTGAGAAGGGACAATATTAATAGGCAAGAAGAAGAAGAAGCAACAGAGACCAAAGATTCCTAAATGGATTTTGAGAAGCTATAATATGCAATGTCTTTATATATTTCTTAGAAAACAATACAAATAGTCTAATTAGCTCAGCCTGTGGCTGAACTTACAATCTGTCTAATGTGTGCTTTCTTTCCAGCCTGTAAAGTTAATTTTCTTATTTAGAAAGTAGGTTCACTAAAGGAACAGAGAATTGCAGATACAAAGGATGTGTTAAAAATGGGATTTATTAACTTCACATATTTTCACTAGAAAGCCTTCTTACTGTTGTGAAAAGAATAAAATCCAATACATAACTTTCGAAGCATTTTTTATAAGCCTCCACCATGAGCCTTTCATTTCTCTCCGAGGGAAATTGAGTTTTTTATTGGAAAATATTTCTGGAATGCATTCAGTTTCTACGTGTCCTATGCTTTGATCTGGAAATCTGAGATAGTATAATATATTAACTAAATCTAATATTAGATCATATGTATATGTTTTAAAATCTGCAGCCATTTTATTTCATAATCATCCGTATGTGAATCATAGAAATCCATGGATAAAGGAAACCACAGATGATGGTTTAACTAAAAGGAAATCTAATTAAAAATAATTATGATATTTTAAATGCTACCAGGTATGTTAGTTTGTATCTGAACAATGGAATTTTAGGTTTGGTGAACTTACATATTTTATTTCTCCTTAAAGACATACTACCTCTAGTTTACAAGTAAATGAAAAAGACTTATTGAAACACTAGGCCTTATTTCTCTGATATTTGAACCCTATTACCTGCAGAGCATTCTTTTCAAAGTGCAGTACACACAGTGCTTTTAGGGGATAATTAGTGGCTGTGTGTTTTTGTTTTATATGAAAACATAAAACCAGCATTGAGAACCACTAACTTCACAGACATGTTACTCAAAAAAAAAAAAAAAGGGAGATAATTTAAATGAATTTTTGTCTCATCTGTTCTTTTCTTCCTGCCATGACTTTTAAATTCTCAAGATGAGTTTTGTTTCATTTTTGCATTCCACATTATCTCTTATAATAGATTTTTTAGCTGTATCTCTTTGAATTATTATTTTTAGAAGTTTGGGAATTAGACTTTATCACAGTCGACATTAATAAATATTACACCAGTTCACTAATAATGTGAGAACTTTACAGTTTACTAATTCCATTTTTTTCTTTATAATTATTTATCCTATTGTACATGTTTTATAACTCCCACCACAGATTGTTATTAAATTTTCCTTAAGCATTCAATAATATTTTAAATACTCTTTTGTATTTATTAACATATTTACAATTTCTGTTGGTCTTCCCTTCCATCTGGGATTATTGCCTTTCAAAATAAAGACACATCTTTTGTACTTTTGTATATAACAAATTTACTAATCTTATGTTTGTTTGAAATGTCTCTTTCACCCTCAATTTTAAAAAAGATTCTGGGTAAGAATACTAGTTTGAGTTATTTTCTTTCGGCACTTAAATATTGTTACATAATCTTCTGGCTCCATCATATATGACAGGAGGACAGATGTAATGTTAATAGTTTTTCTTTTTTTCCCTTTGAATGGGTTGTGTATTTTTTTGACTGCTTGTAACTTTTTTTTTTTTTTTAACTTTTGAATTTCAGCAGCTTGCTTATGTTGCACTTAGTGGAGGCTTTCACCATATTTATCCTGTGTGGAATTCATTAAGTCCTTAGGTTTGTCACTTGCTAGCTTTCATAAGTTTTGGAAAATTTTAGAATTATTCAGAACAGGGGTGTTACTAACTGTTGTCATAGTCAAAACCAGCAGTTAACTTAAATTTATTCTTCTATTCTTAATTTTTTTGAGGAACCTCCATATTGTTTTCCATATTGGCTGTACCAATTTATATTCCCACTAGCAGTGTATGAGTGTTCCCTTTTCTCCACATCCTCACCAAAACTTGTTGTTTTTTGATTTATTGATGATAGCCTTTCTGACAAATGTGAGGTGGTATCTTATTGTGGTTTTGATTCGCATTTCCCTAATAACTAGTGAAGTTGAGTATCTTTCATTTATCTATTGGCCATTTGTATCTCTTCTTGGGAGAAATGTCTGCTTAGGTCCTCTGCCAATTTTTTAAAAATTGGATTGTTCATTTCTTTTGTTGTTGAGTTGTATGAGGTCTTTATATTTTGGATATTAGTCCCTTTATATTTTGGATATTAGTCCCTTATCATAAGTGTTGTTTGCAAATACGGTTTCTTGTCTTGCTGTTTTGTTGATGATTTCTTTTGCTGTGCAAAGGTTTTTTAGTTTGATATAGTCCCATTCATTTATTTTTGCTTTTACTTCCCTTGCCTTTGAGGTTGAATTCATAAAATCCTCTCTAAGACCAAGATTTATATTAGAACCCATATTTTCTGCAATGCATTTGACTATCTTGGGTCTTATATTTAGGTCTTTGACTCATTTTGAGTTAATTTTTGTGTATGGTGACAAATAGCAGTCTAATTTTATTCTTTTGTGTGCGGCTTTCGAATTTTTCCAGCACCATTTATTGAAGAGGTTTTCTTTTCTCCAGTGCATGTTTTTGGCTCCTTTGTCAAAAATTGTTTGCTTGTATATATGTAGGTTTTTTTCTGGGCTCTCAATTCTGTTTCATTGGTTTGTGTGTCTGTTTTTCTGCCAGCATCATGCTGTTTTGATTATCGCTATGTTGTGTAATTTGAAGTCAGGAAGTATGGTAGCTCTAGCTTTGTTTTTTTGTTTGTTTATTTTTCCTGTGTTTTGCAGTTTCACACAAATATGATGATTTTTATTCTATTTCTTTAAAGTACCATTGGAATTTTGATAGGAATTGCATTAAATCTGTATATTACTTTGGGTAATATGGCCATTTTAACTATGTTGATTCTTCTAATCTATGAATATAGACTATCTTTCCATTTCTTGGAGTCTTCTTCAATTTCTTTTAATAATATCTTGTAGTTTTTAGTGTATAAGTTCTTTATATTCTTTGTTAAGTTTATTCCTGGGTGTTTTTTTGTTGTTGTTGCATTTGCAAAATAAATTTTTTTAATTTTTTTTTCTGAAATTTTATTGTTATACAGCTATGCAATGGATTTTTGGATATTGATTTTGTATCCTGTAACTTTACTGTATTTGTTTATTGTTTTTTGATGGAGTCCTTAGGGTTTTCTATATAAAGAATTATGTCATCTGCAAAAAGTGACAGTTTGACATCTTTATTCTCAATTTGGAGGCCTTTTATTTATTTTTCTTGCCCGATTGCTCTTGCTAGTATGTCCATAAATTTATTCTTAAATAGTATTTTATTTAGCTTTTAATTATTCTCTTATAAATGGCAGATACTTTGGTCTTATTTTCTTTTATTGATTCTATTTCAGGTTATTGTCATTTATTATCATGACTAATTCACTATTATTTTAAAATTGACATTTTACTTTCCAGTTTTAAAAATCTTTTGAATTTTTTTTTTAATTTTAGATTTTTCTCCTAAATTGTACCACTTTTGGTTTTCTTTTGTTCTGAGTCTATTTCATTTACTTTATTACCAGCAGATATTTTCACTAAGACTTGTGTAGAATATATAACAATAGTTGCTATCTGATCTGAACAGAGAAAAATAAATTAGAAAGCTCAGAACCTGAGGAAATGTGCAACTATAACAAATAAACTAATAGTCATGTCACTGCAGTCTCAGAATAAGAAGATAAAAAAGAAAATGGGACAGAAAAATTATTCAAAGAAATTATGGCTGAAAATTTATTTAATTAGGTAAAAATATAGATTGAAAAACTGAGAAATCTGGAAATAGTATAAACTGAATGCAATTCACATTAAGACTCATCCTACTCAAAACTCTGAAAATTATAGGCAAAGAAAAAATCTTAAAAATGACCAGAGAGAAATAATGCATTACATATAGTAGAAAAACAATTTGAATGAGAGCTGATTTCTCATCAAAAGCCACAGAAGCCAGAAAGAAATGACACATTTTTCAACCATAAATAAGAGATGAAATACTGCCATTTGCAACAACATGGATGGACCTCGAGATAATCATGCTAAGCAAAATAAGCCAGACAGAAAAAGTTGAAAACCACATGATATCACTTATATGCAGAATATAAACCTAAAAGCAATAAACAAACAGGACAAACAAACAGAGACTCATCTACATGGGCAATATACAAGTGGTTACCAGAGGTGGGGGGTAGATGGAGTAAAAGGGGTCAAATATGTGGTGACAGAAAGAAAAAATGGGCGGTGAACATACAATGCTATATATATATATATATGTATATATAATATACATATATATGTATGTATGTATGCCTTACTATATATATATATATATATATATGTAGCATATACATATATATATATGTATGTATGCCTTACTGTTAAATTGTACACTTGAAACTGGATTTCATTAACCAATGTCATCATAATGAAAATAAATAAATTTTAAAAAAGTCATCACATAATTCTATAATCAGTGAAAACATTCTTCAAGAAAATTTAGGTGAAAGAAAACTAAATAAGATAAATTATTAAGTTCTCTGAAGAGAGAGAAATGATAAAATAAGGAATCTTGGAATATTAGGAAGGAAGAAAGTAAGAGCAAAAAATGAGTAAAGATACTAGATTTTCTCTTGAATTTTAAAAATGTTTGATGGTTGAAACAAAAATCCTAGCACTGTTTAATGTGGGTTGCATGGGAAAACCCAAAGAAAGAAATTAGAAAAGATTTAAATAAATGGAGAGATATAGCATGTTTATGATTGGAAAACTCATTCTAGTAAAGATTTTAATTGTTGCAAACCTGATAATAAATTCATATAAAAAATCACAGCAAAATCTTTGACATATATAGACAAGATTATTCTAAAATTTATATGAAGAGTAGAAGAACCAGAATAACTAAAACAACCTTTAAAAAGAAGAATTAAATGGGAGCGATTATTCTACCTGTTTCTAAAAGTAACTATATAGCTAGATTATTATGTTGTATTGATTGAGGGACAGACACGTAGAACATTGGAACAGAATAGATCACCCTGAAAGAGACTGATACAAATACTGCCAGATGATATTTGACAAAGATATAAAAAGAATTCAGGTGGAGAAAGATAGCTTTTTCAACAAATAATGCTGGAGCAGTGGGATATCCATGGGGGTGAGGGTAAGGATGAGCTTGACTTAAATCTCATATGTTATATAATAATTAACAAAATGGATCATAAATTTAAATATAAAATGTAATACTGTAAAACTTTTAGAATATTACACAGAAGAATATCTTCAGGAGTTAAGGCTTGGTGAAGAGTTCTTAGACATGACACCAAACGTATGACCCATAAAAGAAAAGAAATCAATAAATTATAATTAATCAAAATTCACAATTTTTGCTCCACAAAAGACTGTTCAGATATATATTTTTTTAATACTATCATCTGGGAAAAATATTTGCAAAGTTTGTATTGACTGAGTCCTGACAAAGAATTCATACTGAGAATATATAAAGCACACTCAAAACTCTATAGTAAAATAAACAAAAATCCAATTAGAAAATGGGTAAAACACATAAAGGGATATTAACCAAAGAGAATAATAGATTACAAATATAGAAAAATAAAATCATTAAGAGATTTTCAACATCACTAGACATTAGACTAGAAATACAAATTAAGATCATTATAAGTTGTTAATATATATCTTTCAGAACAGCTAAAAAATTAGAACACGAAATGCTGGCAGGAATACAGAGAAACCGAAGCTCTCATACGTTGCAAATGGGCATTCAAATGTTATATACACCTTAAATAATAGTTTGACAGTTCCTTAAAAAATAAATATACACTTACCATTTGACTTGAGTATTGTTCATAAAAAATGTATTTGTAATAATCCAAAACTGTAAACAACATAATGTATCCTCAATAGGTGAATGGTCAAAGAAACTGTGATATAGCCATATTATATATTACTACTCAACAACAGAAGGAACAAACAGTTGATACACACAACAACTTGAATGGATCTCAAAAGCATTTTGATAAATGAAAAAAAGCCAGTCTTAAAGGTCACATATCATGTAATTACATTTATATGACATTTTCAAAATAAAAAAAATTAAAAATGGAAAATTGATTAATAGTACACTCATGTTAGGAATGGTCAGAATGAACGCAGTTGAATGGAATGATAAAGATTTATCGTGTGGGAAAATCTTTGTGGTGATGGAATGCTTCTGTACCATGAATTCAATGATGGTTACATAAACCTATGCCTGTGATAAAATAACATAGAACTTACGCATATTATACCAATGTAAAATTCTTAGTTTGATGTTGTAATATAATAATGTAAAATGTAACCTTTGAGGAAAAAAAAAAAAACTGTAATAATGTAAAAGGTAATCATTGGTGAAAAGCCCATGGACTTCTTTGTATTAGTTTTGCAATTCTCTGTCAATCTAATTATTTAAAACTTTTAAACTTAAAAAATTTAAACAGTGCAACCATACAAAAAAAAAAATTAGCACTAAAACTAATAAATGGAAACTATAGCAGGGCAGTTTTTAGATCAATAGGTGGACCTCTGTTAATTGGAGGTTTACCTAGTTTTTTTTATTATTATTTGATAAAAAAGAGATTTACCTGGGGAAATAATAGCATCCTCTCAGTAGACATGTTCAAGCTGATATTAAGAGAAAACTTTAAAAAAGTGGCTCTTAAGGTCCCTTCTGATAAATATTCTGTGGTAAATCTGATGAGTCAAATTTTCTCTACCTATTATCCCTGTTATCTGTTACTAAGATAATTTTTATATATCACTAATCAGAAAACAAGTAGGGTAGATATTGGAAGAACTCTTCCAAGAATCTTACCCTTGAGTTTACAAGGTTTTTAAATTTTTACTCCTTGTTCAATAGCTTGCATTTATTATGTTCCAATCTCTAGCTGATGATATAAAATATACCTACTATCAACATTTTTGAGTTAGTTATATGAATTAATAAATAAGCAGACACTTCACAGATACCATTCACTCACCTACTGTCCAATAGTAAAAACTCCTTTGGAGTCAGTAGGATCGGGTTGTAAATATATTAAATAAGTTTTGACTAACCTCACACTTTACCCTGAGGTCACAGGAGTAGGAAAACACAAAAATGAAAGTCAAACAAAAAAGGTATTTAATATGCTGAATAATAGCACTCGAAGAGATATTCATGTCCTAACCCCTGATGAATGTGACTTTATGCAGTAAAGGGAATTTGAAGATTATGTGTTAAAGATCTTGAGATGGGGAGATTATCTCTGATTTAGCATGATGGGCCTTAAATAAAATCACAAGTGTCCTTGCAAGATGTAGGCAAGAAGATCAAAGGAGCAAGAGGAGACGTGAGTTGGAAACAGAGTTTAGAGTGATGAGAGAAAAGGGCCTCAATACAAAGAATGAAGGAGATCTTAAAGCTGAAAAAGGCGAGAAAAGGGATTCTTTCTTCAGACCTTTTAGAAGTAAGTAGGCCTCCTGATGCTTTAACTAAATCCTATATGACTCAGTAAATATTTCTGACTTCCAGAGCTCTGAGAGGATAAAAATTTTGAAGTCACTAAGTTTCTGGTAATTTGTTATAGGTGCAATAGTAAAGTAATATAATGAAAAGACTTTACCCACATTTTAACATGTTCGTAACTTCCTCTCCTCTCCAAAACAACATTATAAAATATTATAAATGTTGAGTGATACCATTATTAAAAGATTTAAGAGGAAACTAGCTTGTAAATGTGAGGCTCAAACTAAATGTGGAGGATTTTTTTTTCAGAAATCTTAATGTGGAATAGCTTAAATTAAAGTGATATACCAAAGTATGCATTTGAAATCCTCGTCATTACAAGTGTTCTCACAACTTCCTGATTCTAAAGATAATATCTAAAGCCCCAAGTGTCTCTTGAACATCCACAATCAGTAGGTAACAAAAAACATATATGCTCTATAGCATATATAATTAAATAAAAAAAGACAAATTTATACTCTTCTCTAACCACAAATGGAGACTTTTAAAACCTCTAAAGTAAAATGTAACACAAGATATTTTTGTGTGTACATACCATATTATATAAAGAATATAATATAGAGATCAAAAGATAATAACACTTCTTGTAAAATATAACATGGTTCAACTATGTTGGAGAATAATTCAACATAATCTAGTAAAGTTGAGGATGGGCATACCCATAATTTACGCTTAAATTATTTCCCATATACATGCTGAGATAAACTCTTGCAATAAGATATTTACATGAATGACCTCGTGTAGTAATGTAGATCATCATTTTAGTAATAACTACAAAACAACAAAATAACTAAAAAAAAAAACAAAACTATAGTAACTATAAAAACTAAGCCAAATAATAATGACAAGAAAAATGGAAGTTATTCTAGTTTTCATTTAAAAAGAGAATAATTAAATTTGGTATTAATATACCATTGAATACCAGAAAGCAGAGAAAAGAAATATAGCCATGTACAGTAATATGTATGGATTTCAACTATATAATATTGAACAACATTAGCTAATTGCAGAAGAATACATATGAGCTTCAGAAACATGGAAAAGCTAAACAACATGTTCAGGAATGCGTAAAGATGTTATAAATATCAAGTAAAGTAAGGAAATGATAAGAAAAGTATTTAGAATAGCAGTTACCTCGAGGAAAGAAGAAAAAAAATTAACCTGGGGTCAGGGAGGTAGGTGAAAAGTGTAATAGAAAGATTTAAAGTATCGATAGTACTCTTAATTAAGTCACATAGAGATCCTTTTTGAAATTATTATTTTCTAAAACAAATTATTTTTTGTGATCAATATCAATTTTTTAAAGCAACTTCAGAGCAACCAAAATAAGCACAGCTTTTTTTATCAACTTTGCATTAAGTACATGTCTTCTCCTTAAAAACGTGCTATAGGGTGCAACTCAGGACAAAAACTCTCTCTTTTACAAATCACAACTCTTTTTAGTTGAAATATTTAAGAAAATAAAATCTCTAGTCTAGTGTCAATGCACCATAATAAATTCTGCTTTATTTATATGTTCATAGAATATAAATATTTGTTTCTTTTTATGCAACAGTGTCTAGAACCTACATTATGTTTTTTACAGTTTAGTCCAGGTTTTCCTCCTTCACTTCTTAATCTTTAGAACACTTCCTGACTTGTCTCACTTTTTTCGAACTAAACATTTTTTTTTTTTAATGAGGGAAGTAAGCATAACTTTTTTTTTACCCCCAAAGTTGTTACTTTCTGAACTATGACCTGCCCACCTGACCAGTTGGTCAAAGTTTCTACTTTGCCATTACATCGTTGCTGCTTCTATGTTGGGAGGTGGTCTCATGAGTCACAAACAAGCTATATGTGTAAAGAAACACTCTTATCCTTTACTCTAAAGTACTACAGTTATTCTCCCATAATCATTGCCAGCTTGAACACACACAAATCCATCATTTAGGTAAAAAATAATTTTTATATAATTAGTTTTTTAGGCAAATAAAATTTTAAATTTTAGTTATTGAAAATATGTCATAAGAAGATTATCAGTGTATTATTTACACTTAGAAAGCAGAGATCCTATTTCAGTATAACTTTTGTGTTACATCTTAAGCCTAGTTGGATTGTTGTTCCTCAAAAAAAAAAAGCATACTCATATGACCAGAACAGAATTCTTTTCTTTGTGAGCATAGAAAGAGTTAAGATTTTCTTTAATGATTAAAATTCAGGAGGGACTACTTCAGAGTGTTCCACGCAGTTTAAAATTAGCCAACAGCACATTTTTGCATATAGTATACTCACGTGTCAAGTACTGTAAACACATATAAAATATGTTTTGTTGGTATTTAATTATTTTTGTTCATAACAAATCTCCAATGTCCATTATGGATAGTTTATATTGCTGATACATCATTATCTTGACACATAACTGAGGAAGTAATTTGTATTTTAAGGCTTCTTAGATTTATTCATACTTAATGAGTAATGAACAGCAGAAGAAACTCAATAATTTTGAAACTCCCAGACATTGAGCATAAAAAATATATTTGCTTTAGTCTATAGAGCTCCCAAATTCAGTTTTATAGGAAGGTGGAAAATTACAAGGGGAAGAAAGAAAAAAAAAAATTAGGGAGTTGTGGTATGGCAGCCTGCCAAATAGTTATGATAAGCCCGCACTGTTCACTGTGCAGCAAATAAAACAACATTCTGCATTGTACAGAAGCAATTAGAGAGTGGTTCCCTAGGCTACTTTAGTCAACGCTGTTTTGAAGAGGCAAAATAACATTTAGGATCACTCTCACTTAAAGAATCCCAAAGCTAATGGGTATATTACTGGTAATTAATTAATTAATTAATTGATTAATTATTTTTTACTTAAAGTCTTTCTTGAAAAAATTGTATTTTCTCTTTTACTTGAAATGATCAGAAAGGGTTGTGGCTCAGAGGACAGATACCATGGGGAGACCATGTCAAAACAAGTGAATAAAGGTATTAAATATTTAATTGAGATTTCTAAAAAAAATTGAGAATAGAACTACCGTATGACCCAGCAATTCTTCTCTGGGTGTCTATTGCCAGTATTTGAAAATAGTTATTCATAAAGGTATATACACCCCAATATTCTTCACAATGGCCAAGACGTGGATAAACCAGTGTCCTTTAATAGATTGGATAAAGAAGATGTAGTACATATATACAATGGAATATTACTCAGCCATAAGAAAAGATGAAATACTGCCATTTGTGACAAGATGGATACATCGTGAGATTATAATGCTATGTGAAATAAGTCAGCCAGAAAAAGTAGAAAACCGTATAATTTCACTCATATGTAGGATATAAAACTGAAAGCAACAAATGAAAAAGAAAAACAAAAAGTCATAGACACAGACAACAGTTTAGTGGTTACCAGAGGGAAAGGGGGGAGGAGAGGAGGTAGATAAAAGGAGCTGAAATATATGGTAATGAAAAGAGATTTGATTTGAGGTGGTGAACACAATGCAATATACAGATGATGTACACTTGAAACATATAATTTTATTAACCAATGTCATCCCAATAAATTTAATTTAAAAAGAGTAAAAACAAACAAGCAAAACCATTCAGTTGATATTTAAACTTATTGAGTGGAAGCTCAATCTTGGATTTACAAGTGAATTACAACCAAAAAGCATTTTTCAAAATCAAAAATGTGAAAATGAATATTGGTATTAGCTTCTGTTTTATTGGATTAAAACGTTATCATTTTATTCTTTGTTTTTTTCAGTTTCTATTATAGTAAAAGTATTTACATAATATAAGTGACATGGCTGAGCTTCTCATACATTGGTTTATTCTGTTCAATCATAAAATGAAAGCCATTATGGGAAAATGATTTATCGAAGTTTTCAAACGTACATATCTAAGCACGGCAAATACACAGGGTAACACAATACATTTTCTCCTCCATGGAGATGCAAGTCCCTTTAAGATAAAATAAATGGAAGAAAAAACAAAACAAATAAAACTGAAGAACAACATATGTAAACTTTATTGTTTCATAGAGTTAATAAATATTCTGAAGTTTTAGCAAAGAAAAATGGCTGTAGTGGGAGTAGTAGGGAGAGGCCTGAGAGAGGAAAAATGTTTTGGTTTTATGCAGAAGTCCTAGTACAATTAAGAAAAGAAGAGAGATTGGGTCATTGTAACCTGCCTGAGAAGAGCATGGATAGAGGCACAACGATAGAGTGTATATGAGAGGGACATGAGGAAGGAGGCAAATAGAAATGCTTGACTGTTTGAAGTGGAATGTCTCTATCCCAATAGAATAATGTTCTCCCAAGATGTCCATGTTCTTATCCCCAGAACTTGTGAATGTGTTAAGTTATTTGGCAAAGGAGAATTAAATTTGCAGATGGATTTAAAAATGATAATCAGTTGACCTTAAACTAAGGAAGTTATCTTGAATAATCTAAGGAAGCCCAATGTTATCACAAAGTTCCCTAAAAGTCAACAAGGGAAGCAGAAGATTCAGAGAAACAGAGAGGAAGTTGTAACCACAGAAATGAGATCAGAGTGATGAAATGTGAGAAATATTCAACCCTCACTTGCTGACTCCGAAAACAGAGGAAGGTAAACACCTAAGGAATACTGCCAGCCTCTATAAACTGAAAAATGTAAAGAAAAAGATTAATTCCCTAGCTTCAAGAAACTAATGAAGCTTTGATGGGGTCATTTCTTTAGCTGAATAAGACTTATGTCATTCTTCTGAACTATAATATTGTAAGGTGATAAATTTGTATTGTTTTGCACCATTATGTTTGAGGTTATTTGTTCTAGACAAATTACCTAAAAGCTTGAAAGCTTGGCTAGTCATCATCCCAAGTGTACAGATCAATACTCAAATAAAGCATTGTATATTTTTTAACTTTCAGTTTTCAATTAGAGTTGACATACAATGTTATTTTATATTAGTTTCAAGTATATAACATAGTGGTTAGACATTTATATAATTTATTAAGTGATCTCTCCAATCAGTCTAGTACCCATCTAGCACTATACATGATTATTACAATATTATTGACTACATTCCCTAAGCTGTACTTCACATCCCCAGGACTGTTTTGTAACTATCAATTTGTATTTCTAAATCCTTTCACCTTTTTCACCCATACTCCCAACCAGCGTCCCACCTGGCATTCACTAGTTTGTTCTCTGTATCTAGGACTTTGTTTCTATTTTGATTGTTCATTTATTTTGTTCTTTAGATTGCATACATAAGTGAAAACATAAGGTATTTGTCTTTATCTGATATATTTCACTTAGCATAATAACCTCCAAGTCCATGTTGACACAAATGGCAAAATTTCATTCTTTTGTTATGTCTGAGTAATATTCCATTATATATATGTACCACCTCTTTATCCAGTCATCTGTGATCGGCACTTAAGTTGTTTCCATATCTTGACTATTATAAATAGTACTGCAGTAAAAATAGGGCTGTATATCTTTTTTTAATTAGTGTTTTTATTATACTCAGGATAAATACCCAGGAGTAGGATTGCTGGCTCATAAAGTAGTCCTGTTTTTATTTTTTTGAGGAACCCCTAAAAAACTTTTCCATAGTGGCTGCAACAATTTGCAATACCACCAACAGTGCGAGAGGGAGGGTTCCCTTTCTTCACATCTTCAGCAACACTTGTTTTTTGATTTATTGATGATTGCCACTCTGACAGGTATGAGGTGATATCTAACTGTAGTTTTAATTTTCATTTATCTGATTATTAGTGACATTGATCATCTTTTCATATGTCTATTGCCATCTGTATGTCCTCTTCGGAGATTTGCCTATTCAGGTTCTCTACTCGTTTTTTAATTGAATTGTTTCTTTTGTGTGTGTTGAGTTGTATGAGGTTTTTTGTTTTGTTTTGTTTTGTTTTATAAATTTTGGATATTGAACTCTTATCAGATATATCATTGGCAAATATCTTCTCCCAATCAGTAGATTGTCTTTTTGTTTTGATGATGGTTTCCTTTGCTGTGCAGAAATATTTTTAGTTTGATATAGTCCCATTTGTTTATTTTTTTCTTTTTTTCTTGCTTGAGGTGACATGTCAGAAAAATATAAGAACAATATCAGAGAGTTTATTGCCTATGTATTCTTCTAGGAGTTTTATAGTTTCCCAACTTGCATTTGTCTTTAATCCACTTTTAGTTTTTCTTGTATATGGTGTAAGAAGGTATTCCAGTTTCTTTCTTTTTTTTTTTTTTCCATATCTGTTTAGTTTTTCCAATACCATTTATCAAATACTATCTTTATCCCATTGTATATTCTTGCCTCATTCATCATAGATTAAATGACCTATTAAATAAGATGGATTTATTTCTGGGCTCTCTATTCTGTTCCATTGATCTATGTGTCTGCTTTTATCACAGTATCATGCTATTTTTATTACCATAGCCTTATAGTATATTTTCATAACAGGTAGCATGATACTTCCAACTTTGTTCTTCCTTCTCAAGATTGCTGCGGTTATTCAAGATCTTTTGTGGGTTCATGTAAATTTTAGAATTATTTGTTCTAGTTCTCTGAAAAATGCTATTGGTATTTCGATAAGGATTGCATTGAATCTGTAGATTGCTTTGGATAGTATGCACATTTTAACGATGTTAATTCTTCCTCTATAAGCACATTATATGATTCCATTTATTTGTATCTTCAACTTTTTTCTTTACTGAATTACAATTTTCTGAGTATTGGTCTTTTAACTTCTTCATTAAATTTATTTCTAGATATTTTATTGTTTTGATGAAATTATTAATGATATTTAAAAAAATTCCTCCGATAGTTCATCATTGGTATATTAAAATGCAAGTGACTTCTGGATATTAACTTTGTTGCTTGCTACTTTATTAAATTTATCAGTTCTAATAACTTTTTGGTGGAATCTTTAGGGTTCTCTATACATAGTATCATGTCATCCGCAAATAATGACAGTTTCATTTCTTTTTTTCCAGTTCAAATTTATTTTATTTCTCTTCTTGTCTGATTGCTATACCTACGACTTCCAACACTATGTTGAATAAAAGTTGTGAAAGTGGGCATCCTTGTCTTGTTTCTGATCATAAGGAAAATACTTTTAGTTTTTTACCATTGGATATGATGATAGTTGTGTGTTTGTCATATATGGCCTTTATTATGTTGACATATATTCCCTCTATTCACACTTTGCTGAGAGTTTCTATACTAAATGGATGTTGGATTTTGTCAAATGCTTTTTCTACATCTATTAATATGATCATATAATTTTTATCCTTCATTTTGTTTAGGTGGTATATTGCATTAATTGATTTTCAGATACTGAATCAACTGTAAACCTAAGGAATAAATCCCACTTGATCATGGTGTATAATCATTAATGTATTGTCGATTTCAGTTTGCTAATATTTATTGAGGATTTTTGCATGAATTTTCATTAGAGATATAGTAATTTTTTTTTTTTTTTGGTAATGTCTTTGAAGTTAATGTAATGGTGGATTTATAAAATAAGCTTGGGAATCTTCCATTCCTTGAATTTTTGGAATAGTTTAAGAAGGATAGGTGTTCAGCCTTTTTTGAATAGTAAAATTCACCTGTGAAACCATCTAGTTCAGGACTTTTGTTTGTAGGGAAATTTTTGATTACTGATTTTATTTTTTTAGTAGTAATTAGTCAGTTTAGATTATCTGTTTCTTCTTAACTCAGTCTGGGAAGATTGTTTCTTGGAATGTATCCATTTCTTCCAGATTGTCCAATTTGTTGGCATATAGTTACTTATAGTATTTGCTTAATTCTTTGTATTTCTATGGAGTTTGTTGTCACTTCTTTTTCATTTTTAATTTTATTTATTTGGGCCCTCTCTCTCTTTTTTTTTCTTTTTTTTTTTGATGAATCTAGTTAAATGTTTATCAATTTTATCGTTTCAAAGAACCAGTTCTTGGTTTCATAGATCTTTGTATTCTACTTTTAGACTCTATTTCATTTATTTACTTCTGCTCTGATCTTTATTATTTCCTTCATTCTACTCTCTTCAAGATCTGATTGTTATTCTTTTCTAATTCCTTTAAGTGTAAGAATAGATTGTTTATTTGAGATTTTTTGTTTGTTTCTTGAGATAGGCCTGTATTGCTATGAATTGCTCTCCTAAAACTGCTTTCACTGTGTCCCATAGATTTGGGGTCATTGTGTTTTCATTTTCATTTTCCTCAAGCTATTTATTTTTTTATTTTTTTCCCTTGATCTCATTGTTAATCCATTCATTGTTTAGTAGCATGTTATTTAGCCACCATGTATTTTTGTTTTTCAATCTTTTTTTTTGCAATTGATTTCTATTTTCCTATCATTGTAGTTGGAGAAGATGCTTGATATGGTTTTAATCTTTCTAAATTTATTGAGATTTATTTTCTGGCCTAACATGTGTTCTATTGGAAAATGTTTCATTTGAGAAGAATGTATATTCTGCTTCTTCGGGTAAAACACAGTAAAAATAGCAATTATATCCATCTGTTCTAGTGTGCCATTTAAGGCTGCTGTTTTCTTGTTGCTTTTCTGTCTGGAAGGTCTGTCCATTAGTGTCAATGAGATGCTAAAGTCTCCTATTATGAATGCATTCTATTGATCTCTTTCTTTATGTCAGTCAATACTTGCTTTATATATTTAGGAGCTCCTATGTTGGATACATAAATGTTTCTTGTTGGATTGATTCCTTTATCATTATATATTGTTCTTCTTTATCTCTTATTACAGCCTTTGTTTTAAAATCTATTTTGTCTTATATAAGTATTTCCACCCCAGTTTTTTTAAAATTCCATTTTAATGAAATATCTTTTTATCCCTTTAATTTCAGTCAATGTGTGTCTTTTAATCTAAAGTGAGTCTCTTGCAGACAACATATGTATGAGTCTTGTTTTCTTATTCATGCGGCTACCCTATATCTTTTGATTGGTGCATTTATTCTATTTACATATTTACTGCCATTTTATTATTCATATTTCTTTTCTTTTTTCCCCCCTTCTTCTTCTTAAAAAAAGTCCTTTAATAATTTCTTGTAATAGTGGCTTTGTGGTGATGAATCATTTTAGCTCTTTATTTCACTTTCAATTTTTATTGATAACCTTGCTAGGTAGAGTAGTCTTGGTTGTAGATCCCTGCTTTTCATCACTTTTAATATTTTCTACCAATCAACTCTGATCTGCAAAGTTTCTGTTGAAAAATTAACTGACAGTCATGGGAGCTTCCTCATAAGTAACTAGCTGACTTTTTCTTATTGATTTTAGGATTTTCTCTTTGTCTTCAACCTTTGGCATTTTAATTATAATGTGTCTTGGTGTGGGCCTGTTTGGATTCATCTTGTTTGGGACTCTGCACTTCCTGGACTTGTATATCTATTTCCTTCACCAAGTTAGGGAAGTTTTCAGTAATTAGTTCTTCAAATAGGTTCTTAATCCCTTGCTATCTCTCTTCTAATTCTGCTACCCTTATCATGTAAATACTGTTACACTTGATGTTGTCCCAGAGGTCCCTAAACTATTCTCATGTTTTTTTGATTTTTTGTTTGTTTGTTTGTTTGCTGTTCCTATTGGATGTGTTCTATTATCTTGTCTTCCAAATTGCTGATTAAATCCTCTGGTTTGTCAAATTTACTTTTGATTCCTTCTAGTGGATTTTTCATTTTGATTACTGTATTATTTATTTCTAATGGTTCTTTTTT